>NW_020257643.1:936573-1124484 GCF_003255815.1 Theropithecus gelada
AAATGGATGAGTTTGTGTCCTTTGTAGGGACATGGATGCAGCTGGAAACCATCATTCTTAGCAAACTATCACAAGAACAGAAAACCAAACACCGCATGTTCTCACTCATAGCTGGGAACTGAACAATGAGATCACTTGGACTCGGGAGGGGGAACATCACACACCGGGGCCTATTATGGGGAGGGGGGAGGGGGGAGGGATTGCACTGAGAGTTATACCTGATGTAAATGACGAGTTGATGGGTGCTGACGAGTTGATGGGTGCAGCACACCAACATAGCACAAGTATACATATGTAACAAACCTGCACGTTATGCACATGTACCCTAGAACTTAAAGTATAAAAAAAAAAAAAAAAAAGAAGTAAAAAGTTGGCCACAAATTTCTCATGGACCTAATTTCCCTTCTTTTGCTATTTCACTTCATCATGGTGAATTGCTAAGAGCATAATCATTATGAAGTACCTCGCCTTGGGCTGGCTGAGTGTTTTGAATATTGTTTCTATATCTAAATAGCAGAGGAATCTTGGGCAATTTACTTAGTATAATCTTCACTCCCTGTCCCAGAGCAGGTAGTCAACGGATTTTGCTGTGGACTCTTGTGATTTGTAGCAATATTTTCCCTCTCTTTCAAGGCCCACCCGACACAATTCCTTCATGTTGCACATTTTCCATTTTGGTGAGTGCCTTCTGGGGCACTCCAATGAGCAGTTTTTCATAGATTATTGCTTTAAGTACTTATTTTTTATTGGTCTTATTATTAAATAGCCTGTTACTATTGGTGTTTTTGAAATTCATCTGCCAGATAATTTATTATAATACTTTGCAAGTTTATGTTACGTCTCAGAGTAATGCTAAAGAGAAATGAGTTTTCATTGTTGCAAAAATTTAGTTTCAACTTCACAAAAAACTGACTAGAGAGGATATTAGCCTCTGAATTATCTGCTGAGAGAGCCTTGAAGCATCTTCCTCAGAGATCTTTCATAAATGGCTATGTGTGACCATGAAAATTTAGAAATGTTTAACTGCCTGGAAGGGAGAGGTGATATAATATTTAAACGATGAGCCAGATTATATCCAGTTGTTGCAAGTCTTCAAATCTATAAGGCATGTAGATTGATCAGCTTCTAATAGCATCCAAAATCTTGTGGAGTCTCATGTCCCATGTAATACAAGGACATTCCTCCTGGCCAAACACTGAATAAGGTGAAAGCATGTACAGGCTGTGAGAGGTGGCCTAGGATGCTCCATAATTCTCTGGGAAAGAAACTAATCCAGGAAGCTTCCTTCCCTAAGAGAATGTAGGGACTGTGTGCCTAAGAATAGTACTAGAGATGGTGTGTAAATAGTAAAACTGTTATCATCTGTTTCTTGGAAGAACTCTTTGCAGTGCAGTATATCAAGAGTTGTGAGTCTTCAGTCTAAATCATTGCACCTTGAGGACATCTCCTAAACTCTTTGACATTCATATTTCCCATTCTTAAGAATCAGTAACATTTTAGACAACTCCTGTAAACATTAAATTCTATAAATGCCTGAAACAATCTGTAGTGCTGTAGATTCTCTATTAAAGTTACTTGTTTCAGTCTTTCCATTTCGTGTCCCAATCATGTTGGTAATAGACTAGAAAATCATTGAACAGGCTCTCTAGAAAATAGAACTTGAAGTATGTCCTTCATGCTCAGGCGTTTAAAGTATTGCAATCTCAGGACAGTAGGAGGAGGAAAAACGAGATGCAAGCAAATACGACATAGTTCACAAGTAATTTGGGTGAACAGCCTTAAGAAAACACACACTATTGTTTGTTTCCATGGCACATTATCTAGGTAGGTTCTGTTAAGCTACCATTACAGTCCATTAAAGAAAGGAAGGGGCAAGGCGCAGTGGTTCATGCCTGTAATCTCAGCATTTTGGGAGGCTGAGGTGGGAGAATCTCTTGAAGCTGGGAGTTTGAGACCAGCCTGGGCAACAAAGAAGACCCTATCTCTACAGAAAATTTAAAATTTAGCCAGGCATGATGATGCACATCTGTAGTTCTAGACACTTGAAAGGTTGAGGTAAGAATTTTTCTTTTCTATTACATGTTTCTATTTTCCAAGTTATGTATCAGTTTTCAAAGTCAATTAATAAATATTAATTGATCACTAATGTGTATTCTTTAGAAAAAAGTACAGCATGAGAAAAATATAAATAGAAATCTAGTTTTGGATAAAAAAAGATAATTTAGAATAATATTAGTACAAATTTAGTAATCCAGATAACAAGCATTATAAAAACTGAGCTGAACAGAGAATACTGTGACCTAGAGTGACCAGGAAAGTGTTGGGCTTGACTTAGTCTGGGGACTATATCTAAAATGTATTAAGCAGTGATGAAGGAAATAGGCATGGCCACAGAGGCGAGGCCAATGTTGTGGGCAAAAATTAGATTGTGAGGAAGGACAGATACTATGTATTTATGGTTTCTTATAAACCAATATGGCTGATGAGATAAGCTCTTGTAATTAAGCTATGGAACATAGATTGGAAAAACAAGATTGGGTCAGATATTGGAAAGTTTTGAATGTCAGATTCAGGAATTTAAACATTTTCTTACAGATCATAGAGCACTGAATAAGATTTCAATGAGTTAATATTAAAAATAGCTAACATGTATTGGGTGCATATTTTATGCTGTCAATGGTCATAATGCTTCCTGTGTTTTAACTCACTGGATAATTTCAACAACCCCTACTCCCAAACAATGTGCCATAGTTTAAAAGGTCATCTTTTTAAATTTAAAAGCACATCTTTCCATGTAAGGCAAAAAAAGCAAGGACCACAGAAACAGAAATTCTTTCTGACTCAACTTGTTTCAAAACACACCCAGAAAACAAGTTCCCTTTAGATGGTCTCTAGTCTGATGATAATCTCAGCAACAGCAGAGCAGGCCTTAATTGCCTATGCCTACTTTCTATTCCAGTTTCATTGGCTTTTGTTTGATATTGAATTTAATTCTCTCAAACCAGAAAATATTCCCTTGTTAGTTCTCATCTCTGGTACATTATATATAGATGAAAACAGGTGAGATCACTAAATATCGAAGTGTTCGTCAATGTGATGAGTTTTTAAATTGTTTACGATCAATATATTCCCTATAGCATTTTTTTTTTGCTATTTCAAATAAAAAGTGATCATTGTTTATTTGAGGAATTTTCTTTCTCTTTAACGAAAATATAAAGTAAATGTTGCTTCAGTTCAGAAGCATTTTTCCAGCCACTTAGAGATTTGTTTTTAATTACTTAAAAATAAATGTGACAATGGCCGGGCGCGGTGGCTCACGCCTGTAATCCCTGCACTTTGGGAGGCCGAGGCGGGCGGATCATGAGGTCAGGAGATCGAGACCATCCTGGCTAACACGGTGAAACCCCGTCTCTACTAAAATACAAAAAAATTAGCCGGGCGTGGTGGCGGCGCCTGTAGTCCCAGCTACTACGGAGGCTGAGGCAGGAGAATGGCGCGAACCCGGGAGGCGGAGCTTGCAGTGAGCCGAGATGGCGCCACTGCACTCCAGCCTGGGGGACCAAGTGAAGACTCCGCCTCAAAAAAAAAAAAAAAAAAAAAAGTGACAAAAACATCAAATTGTCTAAAGTTTTATCATCTTTTGATTTATATTCAGTTGTTGAGGTTGGGTATGTGGAATGCCAAATCTTCAGAAGAAAGTGAACTTGGTGAGAGCCTGGAATTTTTCTGGACTACATCTACCATTTGAATTAGGAAAGGCCACGTCCATCTCTGAACATACATTCCCTTAATGGCAAACGAAGCTACTGGTGAGTGCTTGTCAATTGCAAATAATTGCTATTGGAATAAAAGAGAAAAGACAAACAGCTTGTTGAGTATAATCAAGTGAATCGTAATGAATATGCTGGGGTTTATTTTGCTAGACTAAATCTTTCATTTAAGTTGTCCAAAATGTATCAATAATCAATTCACATGGGTAAGTTCTTGAGCTGAAGCAAACACAGACATTTTCTCTCAGTTATTAACATAACTGAACTTGGAGAATTCTAAGCTCTGTCAAAGAATTATATTCATTTATGAAAGCAGTCAACAGAAAAACCTAGAATAATCATTTCTCACAGACTGCAAAGATAGTAAACAGCAGGCTGAGACTTTATGCAATATTGAAATCTGACCTATTTAACCAAAAAGTACAGTTGGAATCTGTTAACTCTAAATTTACAAGATTTAGCGCTCTCTAGATATCTACTAAAGCTTTGAAATAACTTTTAATATCTCCTGTCACTCCTAGAAGTATTTAATAAAAAGAAAAATGCCTATTCATATGTGCAAAATGAAAATAGAAACAAATGTAATCACATGGGAAGCATGAGGAAACAGAAGCAGTGAAGAACTTGTTCAGGTAGCCAGTAACTCATCTATTAGCCAACTTTTGTCTGTAATTTGATTATTCTTCTTAAACTCTTTAAGATTTTATATAAACCCAACACCTTCACTTTTTTGAGATGAAATGTACTTGACATCAATTAATCATTGTAAGCCAAACCACTCACTGGCCTTTACTGCATTCACATTTTTGTGCCAACACCACCTGTTTCTAGTTCTAAATATTTTCATAATGCCAAAATAAAATCCTGCACGCATTAAGCAGTTATTCCCATTGCTCTCTTCCCACAACCTCTTGACCACAATCGGTCTGTTTTTGTATCCGTGGATTTTCCAATTCTGCATATTTTATATAAATAAAGTCATACCTTTACTCTCTGGCTCCTTTCACTTTGAACAATGTTTGTGAGGCTTATCTACATTGTAGTATATATAACTACTTAACTCTTTGTATGGTTAAATAATATTTTATGGTTAAATAATATGCCATTGTAAATATTAATGTCCTAGGGGAACCATAACAAAATGTCACAAACTGGGTGTCTTAAAACACAAGAAATTTATTCTCATAGTTATGGAGACTAGAAGTCCAAAATCAAGCTGTCAGCAGGGCTATACTTCTTCTGAAGACTGCAGGGAAAAGTTCTTTCTTGTCTTTTTCTCATAACAAATGGTTGCTGCCAATCCTTGACATTCTTTGGCTTGCAGCTGGATCTCTCAATTTCTCCCTCTGCCATCACATGACCTTCTTCTCTGTGGGTCCTCTCTGTGTCTTCCCATGATCTTATAAGGACACAAATCACTGAGTTAGGACCCACTCTAGCACAGTATGATCTCATCTTTACTTAACTAATTTATCTTCAAAGATCCTGTTTCCAAAAATGTTCATAATCATAGGTACCTGGGGTTAGGACTTCTGTTCCTAGATTTCTGAGTGCTGAGTTTTGTCCAATGCCTTTCCTTTGTTGATTGAAATGATCATGTTTTAGTTTCTTTCCTCTCTCTCAGTCTACTAATATAGTGTATTACATTGATTGATTTTCTTATGTTGAACCACTTTAATATTTCTGGAATAAATCTAACTTGATCATTGTCTATAATTCTTTTAAAATATTGCTGAATTCAGTTTGCTAGCATTTTTTGAGAATTTAACATCTTTACAGTCAGAAGTAGGAAATAGTTTAACCAAAAAAAAAAAAAAAAATGTGAAAAAAGAGCCATAGAAGTAAACAGTGACCAAACCCGTCCAGTAGGCTCCAGAATTATGGTTACCATTGGAAAGGCCAGACCTGCTGGGTAAATACATACGTTCCCTTATTTAAGTTGGATACAATTAAACATTCTGTTTTTATTATGATTCATTTAATTCTAATTGAAATAGTCAACGTTAATCTTTTGATTACTGTTCGGCTGCATATCTTCAAGGTCATGTAAAATAATACTTTTCTATTGTAAATTAATGAATTGGCATTCACAGAATCTGAGACATTATTTGTTATCAGTATAACTAAGAGAAATCGATCTACTCTCGGTGATTGAGAAAAACCAGATTTCTGAGCCTACAGAAATAAGGAAGACATTGGATTGTAGTAAATTTACAAAGGTAATGCATTTGTAAATGGCACACTTTGCGGAAATAGATATATAATCCGTTCACCTAACACAATTTTGTCATGCATTGTATGAGCCATAGTTAGCCTTTGGATAGTACAACTATTAAATAGTGTAGTGCACAGAGGTTCCATAATCAGAAAAAAATGAATTCACAGCAGACTGACCAGCATCTATTTAAACTTGACCATTTACTGAATTTTTCTGAGCTTCTTTTTCTCCCTATGGAAAACAGACAAAATGATGCTTAAACTGTAAGACTGTTATATGGAATAAATGGAATGTAAGTTCCCAACAGTTGGACTTACATTAGGTTGTCTTTCGGTAAATACTATTTATCTTTTCTTCCATATTTCTAGGTCTAGCAACTGAACCTGGCTTAGTAGAAGGGACTTACCAGGATGAAAAGGCACAGTTTCAGTGCAGATTTCAGAATGTACATGTGTGTTAGTAAAGTGGCCAGTCCTTATTCTCCAGTACATATTTCATCTTTTCATTCTCCATATGTCTTTTATACCAGACTTGGTGGAATCACTTCTCTTCTTTATGGTTTTGTCAAAAGCAAATATTAATATCTCATTCACTATTCCATATAGAAGAGTATATATGTTAGCTCTCACAATAGGACCAGTATCTGAACAGTGAACATAGATCCCAGTGTGTGGTTTTAGCATATTGCCTGGGTCTCATTAAGCCCCAATAGCTATTCATGTTATACCAGTCAGAAACGCAGTACATGGTCCTGCAACCATAGCCAAGGATGGATACTCAGAGTTTGTCTTGTCCAGGTAAGAATACAAAATCCAACTCTTCCCTTACTTTATATTTTCTGTACTTCCGATATACAATCACTAAAAATGATGTTTAGCCACCTTCTCATGGGCTAATTTAAAAATGTGCTTCTCTAATAGCTATAAGGTTTAAAAACAGAGAGTGTAAAGTCACTTACTCAGAGCCTTAGGCATGTAAAATACTTTGATATTGGTTGTTTCCATCGTATCTTTGCCACTATTAAACAGATATAGAAATGGGTAGATAAGGGTCACTTTCTTTTTATTGTTGTTATTTTTAATTTTGGAAAGGGATCTAAGACCACACCATAATTTGAAATATTTACATTTCCGGATCTACATTAGAATGCATTTCAGATTAGGATTTCATAATGAAATCCTAATTTGTCTGTGTGTCTACAGAAGTGCATGGTATGTGTCATTGAGCACATGAATATTAAGAATATTAAGAATTTGAACCAGGTCCTACAGCTTGAAGCATAGTATAGCTTTGCCAGTAAATGTTATGCCTAATAATAAAGCTTATTGATGATAAATATTTGACCTTTTATCTAAATAGAAGTAAAGTATGCATCCTTGGTATAGTGTTCTATATTCTGTCTCTGGTTTCTTTTGTTTAAAAAAAAGACAAACTTGAACTAGTATAGGTAGAAGGTAAATTGTCTGGCTCATTGGTTCTGTGCTGGGCATCTTATATTAATTTGCCTCTCTATATCTGTTTCTGCCTGTATCTATCTGCTCTGTCCCCGGGAGACTGATCCATACAAACTGTACCAGTGGGATCTCTTGCTCTTTGTTCTCTTGTGCTTTGGAGAATTGTATTTTTCACTACGTCAATCATTAGCTCTGGTAAGGGCTTACATATTTGCATATATCTTGGACCCCTGCCAAAATTGATTAATCAGGGAAGGTCGGAGAGTCCCTTCACCCAAGGTCACTTGGGTATTTTTTAAAAATGGACCTCAGAAATAGATCCATCACTATTAGTAAAAGAGTCTATGGGACTGTGAGACTCTGGGGTTAACACTGTTTTTTTTTCTTGCTGTCTGGAGTAAGCAATAGTTTAAATTTTTTTCAATGAGAAGTAATTAAGCCCATATGATGGATAAAAACATATACAAGTCAGAGAAACAATTATCGGTAGCTTTCGGTTGGGATCCTAGTTATTGCAAAACACAACTGCATCCCTGAACTTCCAATAGTTACAGGTGTTCAGGACTTACTTGAAGATAATATTAGTCAAGATGCCAATAGGAAAGACATGGTTCCTTCAAGCCAGGTAATCGAGGGAATTGCAATCAAGTGACTATTTGCAAATATGAGAGCAGAAGGCATGGTGTAGCAAGAGGGGAGAGACACTGCCATTTCTAAGCTTGAAGGAAGAGGGGAAGGGAAAGATGACCGGAAGGCCGAGAGGAAATTCCATAGAGGAAGCTTTATGACTATACATCTGACCTTTTGTAAGAAACGTAGCTAAATCCAGTGATGCAAAGCATATGCTGACCTCACTGTCCTCATCTTTATAATCTCCTGCCAGTGCCAAAACAAAAGAACAAAGGGCAAGAGATCCCATTGGTACAGTTTGTATGGATCCGTTTCCTGGGCACAGAGCAGATAGATAGAGACAGAAAAAAATATCGAGAGGCAAATAAATATAAGACGCACAGCACAGAACCAATGAGCCAGAAAATTCACCTTCTACCTATACTAGTTCAAGCTGGGTTTCTATCATATGGAAACAGGAGCAGCCATGACTAGAAATTCTTCTTTCTAGTTTTTCTCAAGTGCCTGCTTTGTCCACTTCAATTATCTCTAACACAGGACTCATGCAAAAAGGGTAGTGATTAAATAGACAGGGTTAGCAGCTGATATATTAGTGAGTCAACTAACACATGAGAACCACTCTCCTTTTTCCAGAAAACAGGCAGTAAAGACAGCACGACTTAAAACAGTCTCTCTAAGCCAGTGAGACACCTGCTCGTTTCTGTTCTTTCACTCATTCCTGACAGCAATTAAATGTCTCCAAACCAGTTTTCCACATTGACAGGTCTGCCTATCTAAATCACAAAGGTTTTACTTGATTCCCTCACAGCACATTAACCCACTGCCCCACCATAGTAGATTCCAGGGGAGGTAAATCATGTAGTTTCTCTACTCTGAGGTCAGATATACACTTGCATATGCTTGTAGGAGAGTTTTGTATTTAGGCAATTTCACTCCTCATCACAGTCTTGTAGTTAGGCATAATAAAAAGGTGAAGTTATTTACTGTATTTTTTAATGGGAAAATTAAAGAAAATGGACCAATAATTTCTAATTCCTGAACTCTGGAATTCAACCAAAGCTAAAACAAAGTGAAACCACAATTTTGCCAGAAGGACCACCCTCCATCTGTTCCTGTTGTTTGTTTTACCCTCATTTATTTCTGCTGAGGAAGACTAAGACTGAATGGGTAAATGGAGGGAAACTTTCTCCTAAAAACAGCTGGATGCTGGCAGGGGTTCAGAGCAATCCAGCCATGCTATTGAACATAGCCATGTCTTGAACTCTGCCTCATTTTTAAAATAAACAGAGAAGACATCAATATCTGCTATTAGTACATGATCAAAAATGAGTAATAGAAAAATGAACCAGCATTTAGTAGTGAGATCATGGGAAAATATGGGGAAAAAAGAAAGAGGGAATTGGTTTTCTTCTTTCTGTCTCCCACTCTCTTTCTTACTTGCTTTCTCTTTCTTTTTTTCTTCTTTTTTAAAAGTCATATTCTTTATGTGTAAATCACTGATATGTGTTTGCAATAACATACTTTTACTAGATCTTGAGAACACCCAAATAAAGTATATACTATTTGGTTTTGGGGCAGTTTACTTGTACCTAGCCCAAGCCAAAGCAGGGCAGTTCAAAGCAAAAGCTGTAAGGATTATAGGTTTCCAGGGTGTCTTTTGTGAGTCATTGTGGAACATTTGCAAAAGACCACAAAATGAGATGGCATTGTATATTAGTTTGTTTTCATACTGTTGATAAAGACATACCCGAGACTGGAAAGAAAAAGTGGTTTAATTGGACTTACAGTTCCACATGACTAAGTGGGCCTCAGAATCATGGCGGAAGGTAAAAGGCACTTCTTATACGGCGGCGGCAAGAGAAAAAATGAGGGAGAAGCAAAAGTGGAAACCTGTGATAAACCCATCAGATCTCATGAGACTTGTTCACTATTATGAGAATAGCATGGGAGAGACTGGCCTCCGTGATTCAACTACCTCCCAATGGGTCCATCTCACAACATGTGGAAATTCTAGGAGATACAATTCAAGTTGAGATTTGGGTGGGGATACAGTCAAACCACATCACATTAGAAAGTGATGAGCATCCTCTATGTGTCAGGTACTATTCTAAGCACTCTACGTTTAATCCTTGCAATACTACTATGATTTAGCCACTATCATTCATGTATTCACCATAGAGGAAAACTGATGCACAGAGATTAAATGACTTTCTCAAGATAGTATAAAATAGAGCCATGGTTCCATCTTGTGCAGACTGAGTCCAGATAAATACAAATACTCTTTAGAAATTATAGGCATTGCCATTTTCCATAAAGAATAAGCTAGCTAAAGTATTATGATATTTCAATAGTCATCTTCTATTAAACATGCTTTCTAATGTTCAGAAAAGTTACAAATTATGACCATTGTGTATTTTAAAGACATATAAGAAACCAATGTTGTGATATTTCATATAAGAAGTTATGGAAATATTTAAATTCTAGTTATTCCAGTGCTTAATCCACAGCATGGCTTAAATATATTACAAATAAAGTTATTGAATTACATGTATTCTAAAGTTCCAAGGGATCTCACAGCTACTTCTGCGTAGAAGTCACAGTCTTAAAAGGTAAGTGATGTGTCAGAGATCAATACACAAGCTTATATTTTCTGTGAAATCTCGGCTTGATTGCAACCTAAACCTGAGACCTCCCTCCAATGTAGTGCAGTTGATGAGTGTATTAGTCTATTTTCATGTTGCTGATAAAGACATACCTGGGACTGAGCAATTTACAACAGAAAGAGGTTTAATGGGACTTACAGTTCCACCCATGTGGCTGGGTAAGCCTTACAATAATGGCAGAAGGCAAGGAGGAGCAAGTCACATCTTACATGGATGGTGGCGGGTAGAGAGAGAGAATTTGTGCAGGGGAACTGCAATTTTTAAAACCATCAGATCTCCCGAGATGTATTCACTATCATGAGAATAGCATGGGAAAGACTTGCCCCCATGATTCAGTCACCTTCTACTGGGGCCCTCCCACAACAGGTGCAAACTCAAGACGAGATTTGGGTGGGGATACAACCAAACCATATCAGTGAGTCATGACTTTCATTTTTATACATAAATGAACAGAGATTCGTTGATTGAATTCCATATTCAAGATCAAAAAGCCAACATCAGAATCACAAATTAACCCAACTATGTCTGACTCTAATTTGAAAGTTGAAAGTCAGCTAATCCGGAAATGTCCTTGAAATCATAATGATATCCAATTATTTATTTTAAAACTATGGAAGGTTTTGGAAAGTCTATCAGGAAAATCCAGTTCAGTTTATATTATTAACAGGACACTAAATATTTATTGACTTTATAAGGGTAAAGTTATCTTCAGTATAGTAGCAATTATTCAAGATGGGTCCAAACTTATCTCTCCCCTTGTCCCTGGCATATGGTGAAAAACCAACCAACCAACAAACAAAAAGCCTCTCATGATTCTTCTACTGTTTAAAGTGTATGAAGTTCGGTAGCACAGCAAGATGTACAAATAGATTTCACTTGATGAAGAAACCCAATGAAAAAATCTGCTAAAAACAACATAAAACTCTATGACAGAAAGATGCACAAGGTGCTATTGGAACACAAAAGTGAGGCATCCAAATAAATCCTGGAAAATTATAGACTTTGTAGTGTGGTGAAGTAATATTCAAGTATTCAAGTTGCCCAGGAATCACACAATATGCAGGAAAACTAATGTCACAATGTGTTCGATTTACCATTGATTCTCTCAGTACTTAGTAAAAGTGCCTATCTCAAAATGAGTGCTCAATAAACATTTTCAGAATGTAAGATGCAAAGTACATATATCTCTAAATAGATATTTCTTTGACCTGGGAGCACTATGAATACTTATACTTCTGTCACGCCCCCTTATACCACCTATAAAAGAAATGCTATAAGTATCTGAGTACACTTAAAAAAATTTAAAAAAAAAAAATTGAGGGGCAACTGCCTGGAGCTTTCAGAGTACAGTGTAGGGACACCAGGCATACTTTTGAAGGGGCCAGGGAAGGTAGTCAGGAAGTTCCTTTGTTCACTTATTTGTTCTACAAGCACTTAGTGAAAGTCTACTGCATGCCAGGTATTAGAGCACATCAGGATAAATAGATTATGATGTCTTAACTCCAGATAGATCTGATAGATGCTGGTGCTTCAGTGTGAATGGTCTTTCCTAGTCTTCAGGGCTTTTCAAAGGTACCGCGTTAGCACCTCTAGTTGGGAAAGTTTTTTTTGTTGTTGTTGTTGGTTGTGCGGAGCAGCACAATGCAGTCAGCAACTGCCTCATACTTAGCAAATGGCAATAGCACTTCCCACTCATTGGGCTAGCTAAAAATGCATATTGAATTTTGAAATGCCCTCTTCGTCAGGTTGATTTGCTTCTGGTTGAGAATTACATTTGGCAAACATAAAACCTATACCTTAGTTGAATTTAGAGATTTAAGCATCAGTGATGCGAGAGAAGCAGGAAGAGTATGGGAAGATATATCAGTAAGCGCTGTTGCTGCTGCTGCTCCTACTAAAAGCCAACACATGCCAAAGCCAGCGCATCCCAAAGCCAGAATACATAGAAAGTGTTGAACTTTAGAAAATGACATGCAGTTTAGCTCATCTGAAACCTAGTTTTCAATGGCAGCAGGTGCCAGAGGAATGATAAGTGGTGAAGAATCAGAATTTCACAATGGCATATACATACACACATGTATACATATGCACACATATTTATATATTCATATTATATATGTTATACATATGTATATTCTGTATGAACATGGCAAGTACCATTTATATACTTAATAATTATAGATGTTATGAGTGGGGTGAAGGACAGAGCAATAGAAGACAGAGCCTGTGGTATAACCTTCCTTTGTTCCCAGAACTTCATGGCCCGGGTATATAGTAGGTATTAAGACAATGCATTGAGTTGAATATCTTCGTGTCTTTTATTAGAAGCAGTTAGGGCCTTCTAAATTCCGAATTCTTTATTTATGATTCAACCACAGCTGGTGCCATAACCAAGGCTGTATCTATGATGATGTCTGCACATACTGTTATCATCCACTTTACCTGTGATCCAGGGGCTAGCATTTCATCTACTAAATAAATATCACTTTATTTACCAGGCAATAATATAAAATAAGCATCAAATTTAAGGGCAGTTGAAACGGGAGTATCTATATGCTGTGCCATTATTGTGGAATTATTAACTTTGCAATAGAGAAATAATTTTTTTCTTTCTTCAGTAACAATAATTTTAAAAATTAGACCTGTCAGTTAACAGGAGAGTGAAAAATGCAGGTGTTTTTAGGGGATTACTACTGTGGCTTATAGAGAAGTTGACTGAGAAGACTGTCAGTCATCTATTGAAATAAAAACTGTCACAGAAAAAGCAGTGCTAGTTCTATGAAATTTAATTTTTTGTTATTTCATGAATGCTAAAATTAGCAGATAGAGGAAGGTGTCATTTATTTACATTTATTCAGAGTATTATTTGTAGAAATATGAGTGTATATTCAGAGGAAAATTATGGAACAAGATTACTCTTACATTTTGCAGATGTAGTTTAATGTGTTTGTAGATACATGGAAATGTGTGAGTTTCTAGGAAGCATTTTTAATTATATCATTGTTTCTAAACATTTGTGTTTATAAGTGAATACATGTAAAATATATTTTTGTTTCTTAATTATGGACTATCCTCTGATTTCCCTTCATTTTTTAATAGCTGTTTTAATCTGAGGATTAAAGCTGAGGATTTAATCTGATTTCCCTTCATTTTTTAATAGCTGATTTAATCTGAGGATTTAACCTGACGATTCTAGCCCAAATTAAATTATTACTTCTTTTATTTATTTATTTATTTATTTTTTGAGACAGAGTCTTACTCTGTCACCCAGACTGGAGTGCAGTGGCACGATCTCAGCTCACTGCAACCTCTGCCTCCTAGGTTCAAGTGATTCTCCTGCCTCAGCCTCCTGAGTAGCTGGGATCACAGGCGTGTGCCGCCATATTCAGGTAATTTTTGTGTTTTCAGTAGAGACGGAGTTTCGTCATGTTGGCCTGGCTGGTCTCGAACTCCTGACCTTAGGTGATCCACCCTCCTCTGCCTCCTAAAGTGCTGGTATTATAGGCATGAGCCACCGTGCTTGGGGACCCACCTGAAATTGTATCTACTCCATTGGGCCAATAGTATATCCTCTGGCCAGGAATACACGTCAGTTTTTGCTCTTCTGGGACAATTATTGTCTTTCTTTTTCATTTGCCAGTATTCTAGCATTTGAAACCTGTCTCCTGATCGCATACCAGAAGTCTTGACAGTACAGTTTATCATACATATTATTTAAAATATGCAGTGATCTTCTACCTGACCATAACAGAGTCTGCTTTTTAAACCATATATTTATGAATTACAATGTTTTATTATTCTCGAATAAAAGTATTAAGATAATCCAGGGCCTGTTTATTTTAATTTATTTTTCTTCAGTAAAAATATTGGTTTAATAATGATGGATCCATAGAAAAAAATAACATAGTCTTCTGTTGTTAGATCTATTACATTTAACCTTAAAGATGTTATTAACATAATCAATTAAAGAGGCCTTGATTTGAATAAATAAATACATGTAAAAATTGAAAATTTACTTAGATGTGCTTCATGCTCATTTTCTTCTCACTAATAGCTGGAATACACACTGTAAGAGTAAACAATAAAATTTTGTAATCACAGTAAATTGACTGATTCACTTCAGCACAAATTTTATTCCAAATAGATATTACGTAATAAAATCAGATTAAATTTTAGCTAGGAATGGATCATTGTGGGGCCTTTTATTGCTACAAATCTGTGTGGATGCAACTTTGAAATGTACTGAGTAGTAATTTAAAAATCCCTCCAGATTACAATTTCCAAAGTACTAACAATCTACTTTTCAGGTCTAGCACAGTTTCAAGTAGGTTGGCTGTATCTCATTATAGCCGCTGTAGATAGAATCGTGCTATGGAGTTGTTGGTAATCAAAATAAAACATCCTAAGTCTTTACTTCTATCATGTGAAGGAAAACTGACATTCACCAAATACAAACCTTCCATGTGAGCAGTACATAACAAGACCCCTGCTTATTATCGTTTGTAATACCTACGGGCTCTGTAGGATCTTGTCAAGTACTCCCGCACCTAAAAAAAAAAGGGTATATGAGGAAATAATATGAAGCTAATAAGTATAATTTTACTTATAACATTTATCTTCTTATACATTTACATTCTTAAGGCTTTTTATTTTATTTTTCAACTTTGAACTTTTTGTGTAGACAATTTCTTGATTTATCAGCTAGGAAAAAGATATGGATATTTTTAATGTCTGGCATTCATCATAGTTCCTGTCGAGTTTGGTTTCTTTAGCTGCTTAATTCACTCTGGGGAGCCATTTCTATAGTTAATCAATCACTCGTCTATGTATTTCTTGGGTGGCTGTCATCTAAACACCTAAGAAATCAGACCGAGGGAAAACAAAACAGTGAAATAAACTCATCACTTCTCTTTGTTTAAAGAGGAAGACTTTCCTAAATATTAGGAATGTTTAAAGAGGAAAACTTTCCTAAATATTAAAATAGACCATATTGAAGACTGTTTCTGTGTATGCATGGGGTTAGTGAATATGTGCTAGAGATTAGATTAAAGAAAACAGAAGAGATGTCCAAGTATCTATGTGCAGCTATTTTGCTATGCTTTATTTTCACTCTAAAAGTCTTCTATTGCCAGAGACATTACCTGAATTAAACTTTATTTTTTAATCAGAAAAAAGTAGACTCGTTGCTGGAGTTAGTTTATCAGTGATACTTGATTTCTATTCCTTGTGGTGAAACATCAAGCAGAGGCATGAAGGTTCATGATGGCTGTAATTTTGTGGAGGGTGCAGGTGTGATTAAGGTGATACGATGCTGTCATTATTTGGCTTAAGGAGCTTATCACATTACGCTGGAATAAAATATATTTAGAAGAAAATGTGAAATGGCCAGTTGTTTTTCTGATAGATTATGGTAGTGGGATTTTCTTTTCTTTTCTTTTCTTTCTTTTTTCTTTTTTTTTTTTTTTTTGAGACAGAGTCTTGCTCTGTCACCCAGGCCGGAGTGCAGGGGCGCAATCTCGGCTCACTGCAAGCTCCGCCTCCCGGGTTCAAGCCATTCTCCTGTCTCAGGCTCCCCAGTAGCTGGGACTACAGGTGCCGGCTACCAGGCCCAGCTAATTTTTTGTATTTTTAGTAGAGACGGGGTTTCACCATGTTAGCCAAGATGGTCTGGATCTCCTGACCTCGTGATCCGCCCACCTTGGCCTCCGAAAGTGCTGCGATTACAGGCGTGAGCCACTGTACCCAACCGACGGATTTTCTTTATAAAAGAAAATAAGAAATAGGTTAATATTTTGGAAACGACAATAGTTGTAATGCAATTCTTTTTTTGTTTCTCCTGCTAATTAGCTGATTTTATTTTAAAACATCTTTGTTACAATGGCCTCATTTTTCAATGAAGTAGTTACATGTAATGATATTTAGTGTCCTTTGAAATACTGCAATTTTGGGATACATAAATCATATTCAAGAAAATTGTGAGTGAAAGCATTTGTGTGTGAAGAGATTGGTTTGGGAAGAAGTGATACCCATGTTAAACCTTTAATACATATTACTATGTTAGTTGCAGTTATTTTAATAGATAAATTTTTATGATCAAAAATGAATTGTTCTGAACCTAAATGTGCATCAGTGGTAGGCTGGATAAAGAAAATGTGGCACATACGCACCATGGAATACTATGCAGCCATAAAAAAGAATGATATCATGTCCTTTGCAGCAACGTGAATGGAGCCAGAGGGCATTGTTGTAAGCAAACTAACACAGGAACAGAAGAACAAATACCACACATTCTCAATTATAAGTGAGAGCTAAACTGTGAGAAATACATGGACATAAAAAGGGGAACAATGGACACAGGATTACCTGAGGGTGTAGGGTGGTAAAAGGAAGAGAATAAAAAATCTACCTACCAAGTACTATGATTATTACCCGGTAATGAAATTATCTGCATACCAAACCCCCAAGACAAGCAGTTTGCCTATGTAACAAACCTACACATATACTACTGAACCTAAATGAAACACTTTTTAAAAAAACGAAATGAGTGATTCTGTGTAACTGAATAAGAGTCAAGGAAATGTGCATAGGAATATATGCTTAGAATTGCCTATAACCTGGATTGTTCCCAGAGTGAACATCTCTAGCATAGCATCCTCATGTGCTTTTGCACAGTGCTTCCAGAAACTACTGGGTTTCAGAAGGAGTTGAGAAGAAGCAGTAAGACTAAAGAAGATGACCCCAATTTACCGATCATTTATGGAGAGTCCTAAAAAGAGGAATTTTGTATCCTGATTTATCATCTATGGTATTATGATATGTAGAGAGCCATGGAAGAAGGTATCAAAAATCATTTGGAAATCTAGTCTCATAATTGATAAGAGGATATTAATATAAACATAATTAATATAAACATAATTAATATAAAAAACATCTTATTTACATTTTCATAAATTTTCTCCAGGTACCTAGACTCTACTCTTAGCTGTTTCTTTGTTTTATAACATTTTTCAAATTATTTAAAATAAGAAAACAAGCATTCTTGAAACAAGGTTAATTTCACATGTGAAAAGTGAAATATTAAGCGTGCATTGCTCTTTAATAATAGTGTTTTCTGCTGAACGAAAACTGAGGCCTCACCAGTTTCAAAGTTATTGAAATATTCTCTTATATGTCCTGACCATTGAAAGTTCCACAGATGACACTAGTGCCTCGAGCACACAGGGCACCCTAGATCATAGAGGCAGTTAGAAAATTCCCTGCATGGGATACTTGAAGGCCAAAAAAAAAAAAGCTTGAGCAATGTTATATGGTGTTTAACATCCAGAAGTGGACTCTCAGAAGAAGATCCTTGCACAAGTGATTCATTGAGGAAGTTTTCACAGGAAAAACTCTTAAAGGAGAGAAAGGGTAGGACAGGGAAAAGAAAGAAGTCACACCAGGTGTAGGTCCGTTGACATGCTGCAGAAGTAGCTTCAGTCATGTTGCAGACTGAATGTTTGTGTCCTCCCGCCAAATTTATATGTTGAAATCTTAAACCCTAAGTTGATTATGTTAGGAGATGGGGCCTTTGGGAGGTGATTAGGTCATAAATCACCCATGATGAAGGCCTCATGAACGGGATTAGCTCCCTTATAAAATAGATCTCAGGGAGCTCCATCTTCCCTTTCACCATGTGAAGACACAGGAAGAAAACAGTAGCCTATTAACCAGGACATGGGTACTTCACCAAACGTCAAATTTATTGTTGCTTTTCTCTTGGACTCCCCAGACTCTAGAACTGTGAGAAATAAATGTTTCTTTTATAAACCATCCTATATGTGATATTTTGTTATGGCACCCTGAATGGCCTAAGGCAAGCCTCTTCCCACAAGTTAGCTATGTCACATGCTACCAAACATAGGTTATGGTTTCTAGGCTTTCTTTCATACTGTTCAGCAGGCAGTCACTGGCTAAAATATGCTGTAGGGGACACCACACTCTTTTTTTTTTTTTTTTGAGATGGAGTTTCACTCTTGTTGCCCAGGCTGGAGTGCAATGGTGTGATCTTGGCTCACTGCAACCTCCGCCTCCCGGGTTAAAGCAATTCTCCTGCCTCAGCCACCCTAGTAACTGGGATTACAGGCATGTGCCACAATGCTCGACTAATTTTGTATTTTTAGTAGAGATGGGGTTTCTCCATGTTGGTCAGGCTGGTCTTGAACTCCCGACTTCAAATGATCCACCTGCCTTGTCCTCCCAAAGTGCTGGGATTACAGGCGTGAGCCACTGAGCCAGGCCTACATACTCTTAATTACTTCTGGCTCCCTACATATACTGGCAAAGAGGTTTCTGGAGCTCAAAGGCTTCCTTCAAAGAAGACATGCAGATATAGGCTGTAGTAGTCATGGATCTCCAGAGAAACAGAACCATTAGGGTGTTGTATTAGTCTGTTCCAATGCTGCTAATAAAGACAAACTGGAGGCAGAGTAATTTATAAGGAAAAAGAGGTTTAATGGACTCACAGTTCCACATGACTGGGGAGGCCTCACAATCATGGCAGAAGGTGGAGGAGCAAAGGCATGTTTTACAGGGTGGCAGGCAAGAGAGTGTGCAAGGGAACTGCCCTTTTATAACACTGCCAGTTCTTGTGAGACTTATTCAATATCACAAGAGCAGCACGGGAAAAACCTGTCCCCACAACTCAGTTACCGCTGACCGGGTCCCTGCCACAACACATAGGGATTATGGAGGCTATAATTCAAGATGAGATTTGGGTGGGGACACAGCAAAACCTTATTATTCCACCTCTTATCTTTATATTACCAAACCAATCATGCCTTCTCAACAGTCCCCCAAAGTCTTATTTCAACATTAACTCAAAAGCCCATAGTCTAAAGTTTCATCTGAGAAAAGGCAAGTCCCTTCTCTCCATAAGCCTGTAAAATCAAAAGCAAGTTAGTTACTTCCTAAATACAATGGGGTACAGGCATTGAGTACATACACTCATTCCAAATGGGAGAAACTGGCCAAAGCAAAAGGGCTACAGGTCTTAGGCAAGGCCAAAATCCAGTGGGGCAGTCAAATCTTAAAGCTCCCAAATGATCTCCTTTGACTCCATGTTTTGCATCCAGGTTACACCGATGCAAGAGGTAGGTTCCTATGGTCTTGGGCAGCTCCACCCCTGTGACTTTGCAGGGTAAAGCCCCTCTCCTGGCTTTCACAGGCTGGCTTTGACTGTTTGCGGCTTTTTCAGGTGCACAGTGCAAGCTGACAGTGAATCTACCATTCTGGGGTCTGGAGGGTGGTGGCCCTCTTTTCATAGCTGCACTAGGCAGTGGCCCAGTGGGAACTCTGTGTGGGGGCTCCCACCCCGCATTTCCCTTCTGCACTCGCCTAGCAGAGGTTCTCTGTGAGTATACCTCTGCCAGGACATCCAGGCATTTCCATATATCTTCTGAAATCAAGACGGAGTTTCCCAAACCTCGATTCTTGACTTACGTGCACCCACAGGCCCAATACCAAATGTAAGCCACAAAGATCTGAGGCTTGCACTCTCTGAAGCAATGGCCTGAGCTGTATGTTGGTCTCTTTTAGCCACAGCTGGGATGCAGGGCACCAAGTACTGAGACTGCACAAAGCAACAAGGCCCTGGGCCCAGCCCATGAAACCACTTTTCCTCCTATGTCTCCTGGCTTGTTATGGGAAGGGCTACTGTGAAGACTTCTGATATGCTCTGGAGACGTTTTCCCTATTGTCTTGGCAATTAACATTTGGCTCCTCATTACTTATGCAATTCTCTGCAGCTGACTTGAATGTCTCCTCAGAAAATGGCTTTTTCTTTTCTATCACATCATCAGGTTGCAAATTTTCTGAGCTTTTATGCTCTGCATTCCTTTTAAACATAAGTTCCAATTCCAAATTGTATCTTTGAGAATGAATACAACTGAATGCTTTTAAGAGCACCCAGCTCACTTCTTGAATGCTTTGCTGCTTAGAAATTTCTTCCACCAGATACCCTAAATCATGTCTCTAGAGTTCAAAGTTCCACTGATCTCCAGGGCAGGAGCAAAATTGTCAGTCTCTTTGCTAAAGCATAGCAGGAATTATCTTTGCTCCAGTTCCCAGGAAATTGCTCATCTCCATCTGAGACCACCTCAGCCTGGACTTTTTGGTTCAAAACCATTCAACAAGTCTTTAGGCAGCTCCAAACTTTCTCACATCTTCCTGTCTTCTTCCGAGCCCTCCAAACTGTTCCAACCTCTACCTGTTACCCAGTCCAAAAGTTGTTACCACATTTTCAGGTATCCTTATAGCATCATCCACTCTACCTGTACCAATTTACTGTATTAGTCTGTTCTCATACTGCTAATAAAGACATACACAAGACTGGGTATTTTATAAAGAAAAAGAGGCTTAATGGACTCACAGTTCCATATGGCTGGGGAAGGCCTCATCATCATACCAGAAGGTGAAAGAGGAGCCAAGACACGTCTTACATGGCAGCAGGCAAGAAAGCATGTGCAGGGGAACTGCTTTTTTATAAAACCATAAGTTCTCATGAGACTTATTCACTATCACAAGAACAGCACGGGAGAAACCCACCCCCATTATTCAGTTATCCCCCACTGGGACCCTCCCATGACACATGGGGATTATGGGAGCTACAATTCGAGATGAGATTTGGGTAGGGATACAATCAAACCATATCAGGCGTATATGGTTTATAAACACCTGATATCTTATCTTGTATCTAAGATGAGATATAAGATATCTAAGATGATATAAGACATATATAATATATCTTATATCTAATATGAGATTTATTATAAGAAATTAGTTTGCATGATTATGGAGGATTAGAAGTCCTACAATGTGTCATCTGCAAATTGGATATTCAGAAAAGTCATGGTGTAAATTCTTTTCTCAATCTGAAGCCCTGAGAATTAGAAATGCCAATGATATAAGTCCTACTTTGAGGGCAGGAAAGGACTGATGTCCAACTGAAACGGGCAAAGAGAGAGTTCAACCTTTATTGGCAATTTATTCTTCTCAGACCCTCAACAGGTTTAATGTGGTCTATCCGTATTGAGGAGGCCAATGTGCTTTCCTCAGCCCGTCAACTCAAATGTGAATTTCTTCTGGAAAGTCCCTCACAGACACATTCAGAAGTAATGGTTCACCAGATATCTTGGCATTCCATGGCCCAGGCAAACTAACAGGTTAATCAAGGATGCAAGGTGTTAATCAAGTGTGTGTGTTTCTCTGTGTTTTTTTGAGCCCTTATGCAAGAGATTGAGGACCATTCAGGAAAATCAGACAACAAAGAAATGATGGCTATTAGTGCTAGTAAACAACTGGAAAATTTAAACATTTCCAAGATGCATTAATTAGCAAAATAATTATGATGATATTTATATTATACTTTGTACTTTCAAAGTACTCTTCTTCAATTACTAATTGATCTCTTAGTCCAATGTTATGAAATGGCTAAATAAGCTATTATTCTTCTTTCATAACATATAAGAAGACTGAGTACAAAATAAATAAGTAAGAAGTTGTGTGGAAACTCTTGCAGAGTTGATAGTGGAGCCAGAACTTGTCTTGCCCCTAAACAAATACTTTCTGTACCACTCATTGCACTTTTTCTCTTTTTGCTTTTTTCCACGTCTGTTCCTAATTTTCTCTTTCTTCCCGTATCTTTTAAATAAAATAATTTATAATGCCTCATTTAGAGTTTGAGAATAAATCTTGGTAAGATGTACTTGCAGTGGTCAAATTGATTTAAAATGAATTACCTTAAAAACAAATTTCTGGCCCATGAACATGTGACAATTTTCAGATCAGAACTAATATTGAAGTGACTGCATAGAAATGGAGATTTGCAAGAGTGCCAGTGATAGCATCTTCATTACGGATGTGCTGGAGGGGACTGCAAACCTCTTTCACAACCTGCCTCTAAGATGTTCTCATGGCTGCAGAACCATTAATTTAGGTGCTATGTAATAATTAAAGTATTTTAAATTGGTGCTGTTCAACCATATGCAAGCACATCTTTGAAGAAGTTTCTTTATGGCTTCCTTCTGTTTATTTTTGACAAGCCTTTTGTTGTGCCAAGAAAATGAGTCATCACACTTCCTATTTGACCCAAGCTGAATACCTTGGGATAATATACCTTGAATATCATCAGTATGCCCAGAAAATCAGGACCCATTGCTGGTTTATCATATTAGCCAGTTGGGATGGAAACTGTAGGCATGATATGACACTATTTATAAAAGAACACATGCATTTGAGGGCAGGAAAGTGTATATCAGATAAAAGAAACAGAAAAGTCCATTCTTAGAGTGAGGTTTTATGTATATCTGGCTAGGAGTCTGGCAGCACTTACTGTTGACCGTAGCAGCTCTGTCAGAGGCTAACATTACCTTTAGTGTCCTGTTATCATCTCCCCTGCTGTCTTCGGGCATCCTTTGAGACCCATTTTTAAATAGGGTTCTAAGCTTAAAGTTCTTTTAGCTGTCATCCCTTGTTGTTATACAGGAGCCCTGCTAATGTGGCAGTAAGATGCAGGGTTGTGGAGCGTTCTCTAGTCTTGTAATTAGCTCTGAATCTTTTGGTAAGCCTGTGTCCAAGGGCTGCGATTTCTGCAAGTGCTTCTTAGATTCCCCTCTCCTCCTCTTTACAGGAGACAAGAAGGCTAAAGAGAGCTGGAGTTGAGTATTTCTCTTCCCTCAGGCAAATTAGGCCTATGTTGGGCTCTGATAAAATAGCTTCCCTTGAAGGCAGGCCTTCGTTAAGAAGAAAGGAGTTCTCTGGGTATATTTCAAAATTGCTTTTCCCTTCTTGCTGCTGGAAGCAGGAAAAGATTTTTTTCTGATTTTCACTCTGATAACCTGGTAGGGCTGCTGGAGGTAAAACACACTATAGTTGGGCAGGGGGATCCACTAAGGTTGTTCCCCAGGAGTTTTAATCTCTCTGATATGCTCATCTTTAGCAGGTGGTCACCTAATCTTTATGTCCTCAGCATGCTCTAGGGAAGCTGTGATTCCATTTTACCTGTGTGTCTTTCCAGAATCCGGAGTGGTGGTTTGCTCTATCATCTTACTTCTCTAATGGATATAGGAAGGGTTATTGACTTTACATTTTTTCAGCCTATTTTCTTGTTTTGGGGATGAGAGTGATGACTTCTAAGCTCTTCGCATTCAGACCAGAAAATAGAATGGGCAGTTTCCTGTTAATATTTTACCTTTGTCTATGGTGTTCTTCAGTGTCAGTGAGATATGTGTAGGTATGCAATTGATTTTATTTATTCTGCCTGGGATAATTTTAATATTAATATCTTTCTTAAATTAGGAAATATCACTACATCTTAACTTCTTAATTTTATTTTGCTCTCCTTATTCACCCTTCTAGAACCCAGGCTGATTCCATCTTTTATGTTAGCCCTTTTTCTCACGATTTCCATCTCCTTACCTATTGCAACAATTTCCTTGAATCAATCAGTCAATTCTTAAATTCTTTCTTCTGCTGAGTATAATCAACTGTATCTCATTTAAAGTGACTCGGATGTAATTGCTAGCTTTTCGTAATTTTTCTAGTTGATTCATTTTCAATTAAACTTTCTTTCTCATATCATCTAATTTTTTCCTAAGAGATGCTACTATTGTTTTTTTACTGATTTAATCATTTTAATCAATAATTTTATGGGCTTCTGATAATTTCATGATTTGTCATTCTTGGTGCATTAATTATATTGTTTATTTTGCCCACTCATCTTCCAAATAGAATTATATTTATATTTATAATTTTATTTCTATTGTAAGCTTATCTTCACTGAAGTTTGATTGTTCTTTGCATCTTGCAAGGCCTGAAGTATAAACAGTTTATTATAAAGCAGTTTGAAGTTTATTCCTACTCAAGCCTCCAGAAGTTTTAATGACCCAAGATCAGATTTTGTTTAATTTTGAGGCTTGGGAATCATGCATAATAAATTCATTTTAAATTTGAGTTACAAACCTTAATAAAGAAATGCTTGAGCTTTCAGTTTTTGATTAGTAACATTGTATTTTGCTACACTAAGCTCTAGAAAAATGTCAGTATGTCTCATTATTTCCATAGCACTGAGTTGAAAATTTTCTATCCTATTTTTTGAGAACTGAATAGACTTTTGAAGCTCCAGGTTCTAAGAAGATACCTGAGGCGTAGCTTCCCCATGTTAGGAAATGTCCTATAGAGTCTCTTGACCTGGCATTTGGACTTTTCTCTTTCTCTGGCATCAGTATGCAGTCTGAGAACATGGTGGGCCTGGGCAAGAACATGTGGCACTTACTTCTTTAGACATTAGTTTCCTGCCTATCTTTCAAGCTCAGCAATGTAGTATTTTAAATTATAATTTATGTAGCATTTCAGTGTGGTGGGGTTGGAACGACAGCTGTGTGCACTCAGTCTGTCACGTGGCCCAAAGACGTGACTCAATCTTATACACTATGTTAATGATGCTGTATCTCCAAAAAGCCATTCTTTTAATTCTGTGAGGTGGTTGTTCTCAGCAAAGAGTCATGGTGAAGTAGAAAGAGCAAAGTCTCTGAAATAAAGCACTTCTGGCTTCACTACTCACTTATGAATTTGTGACCTCAGGGAAACTGTTTAAACCTTCTGAATTTGACTTAAAATGGCAATGTGGGGCCAGACACGGTGGCTCACGCCTGTAATCCCAACACTTTGGGAGGCTAAGGTGGGCAGATCACAAGGTCGGGAGATTGAGACTATCCTGGCTAACACGGTGAAACCCTGTCTCTACTAAAAAGCTAAAAACACAACGAATTAGCCAGGCGAGGTGGCGGGCATCTGTAGTCCCAGCTACTTGGGAGGCTGAGGGAGGAGAATGGCGTGAACCCAGGAGGTGGAGCTTGCAGTGAGTCGAGATCACTCCACTGCACTCCATCCTGGGTGACAGAGCGAGATTCCATCTCAAAAAAAAAAAACAAAAATAAAACCAAAAAACAAAACTGGCAATGTGGACTACTACTTTTATTTTATTGTGTCTGTAATCAATTAAAGGAAACAAGAAAAGGGAAATGTAGGATTCCTAGTATTGATTAAACCAACAGAAATGTCCATGAAACATATATATAGGACAAGTTACCTAATTTGTGGTACCCAGTCCTAAATGAAAATGTGAGACTTCTTATTAAAAATTATTAAGACTTTAAGGAAAGTGATGGCAAAACATGAGACCAAGCAAGAGACCCTTCCAAGCTTAGGGCCCTGTATTCCTCCTGCACAAAGACAATGCCCATAAAACCACATGTAATAAAATATGTGAATAGCTTCTAAATTTAATGTTAAACAGGGGACAGAAAGACTCAGTGAGGGGCACCCACGGCAAAAGATCGCAGGTGAAGTTGACAGAACACAGGTTTCTAAAGTAAATGACACATTCTGAGTGGTAGAGGGGAATACTAGAAAATTCATGGGGAAATTCTTCCAGCGAGTATCTCGTCATGGTAAAAAGCACATGGACTTCAGACTTAGATGGCCTAGGTTTGCATCTCAGTGCCAAGACCAGCTCGGTCGGGGAGACCCTAACCCAGTGGCGCTAGCAGAATTAAAGACACACACAAAAATATAGAGGTGTGAAGTGGGAAATCAGGGGTCTCACAGCCTTCAGAGCTGAGATCCCTGAACAGAGATTTACCCACATGTTTATTAACAACAAGCCAGTCATTAGCATTGTTTCTATAGATATTAAATTAACTAAAAGTATCCCTTATGGGAAATGAAGGGATAGGCCAAAATAAAGGGATGGTTTGGCTAGTTAACTGCAGCAGGAGCATGTTCTGCACAGATTGCTCATGCTATTGTTTGTGGCTTAAGAGTGCCTTTACCTGGTTTTCCACCCTGGTCAGGCCAGGTGTTCCTTGCCTTCATTCTGGTAAACCCACAGCCTTCCAGCGTGCGTGTTATGACCATCATGAACATGTCACGGTGCTGCAGAGATTTTGTTTATGGCCAACTTTGGGGCCAGTTTATCACCAGATTTTGGGGAACTTGTTCCCAACATCTCAGCACTATCCCTACCCGTTATATGAATGTGGTCATATTATATAATCACTTTGTTCTTTAGTTTGCCTTATTTGTAAAATAAAGAAAATCACATAACTTTTCTCATAATGATGCTAGGATGATTAGATGAAAGACCTTAGAAGAGTGAGTGGCATATGTAAGTAATATGAAAGAATGAGCTATTTGTTTTTCTGGAGGAGATAATTGTAACACTGTTTAATTTATTGGAAAATATAGAAAATGGATGAAATCTTCCAAGAAGCTTTGTGAAAATCTAAAAAGAAAAAAGTAAATACTGCCATAATTTTCACCAAAATACATTCCAAATAGAATGCCTATGTGTAAAAAAATAAGTCATAAGAAATTTTAGATAGAAACAACCTGAGTTATTGTTTTCAAGAAACGTGGTGTTTAGAAGGCCTAAGTATTCCATAAAACTTATCAATGAAGATAACAAAATACACCATATAATGTTTTAAAGTTTTGTGCGTGGTACAATCGCCACAAAAACATCAAACAGATACACTTCAAACTGGCTAAGAATACTGGCAAAGGTTTGCAAAGAACAAAATTGTGTGTAATAAAAATAATATATTGTTAAGTAAATCATTACTTTTTAAAAGAAGAATGTTAATATTCTTTCAGGATATGAGCCCCAGGCTAATTTTCTTTAATGTATTCTTTGTATTTTTGCATATTTCGTATTGGATGCAAAATAAAATTACAAACAGATACTATTTTTCTGTTACTTGGGCAAAAAAGTATTGAATAGTACAATATGTAGACAAAAATAAAAAGAAATGAATTCATAAATATTGCTTTAAAAAATGTGTATATTAAGATAAATTTTGAAACATCTGTGAAAATTTAAGACACTGCTTGATCCAATAATTCAGCTATATTTTCTACACACATATTTATACGGTTTGCAATGACTTATAAACAAATGTCCTTTCAGCAGTTTCTGTTATAGCTAAAGATAAAAATTGCTTACATTTCCATCAGTATAGGTCTGACTTAAAAATTGTTGTTTCATATTATGGAATATTAGATAGCCATTAAAATAAATGTGGCATTTATTTTAGCTATTGTGGAAAGTAAATAAAATGCAAAAGATTAGTCTATCTCCATTATTATTTAATATTTGATTGAAAATATTAGACAATACAATTAAACCAGAGAAAACAATTAGGCAATCAAATGTAGAAAGGAGAAATAAAATGATTTCCATTTGCAAATGATATCAATGGTGAAATAAATAATTTAATGGAAGATAAAATTAACCTATACAATTAATAGCATTCACATAAAGAATTGGTTAAAAGACAATAAAACATGAAGTCATATTTAAAATAGCTACATAAAAATATATAATACCCAAGGATAAATTAAATGAGAAGCTTAGGGAAAATCACAAAACTTTACTTATGGAAAGACACAAAATGAGACTTGAACAAATGGAAAGATATTATTTTAGCCTCTGATATAATAAGTAAACATAAATACACCATTTTTCTCAAAATTTGAAAAAAAGGACTTTTTAATGAGGTTTTTTGTTTGTTTCTGGAGACAAGTTGATTCTACTGCTCATTTGGAAGAAAAAAACATTTAAGGATAGCTTGAAAAACCCTGAAAATAGAATGGATCTGCCAACCAGTAAATAAATAAGCTTGTTACAGAATTTCTAAAATTACACTGGATGGTACTGGCACATGGTAAGAGAGAAAAAAAAAAATGACTGGTGAAACAAAATAGAAAATCTGGAATTAGAAAGCAAAATCTTCAAAGCACTGGAGTAAATAAGGACATTTAGTAAATAATAATATTTACTGAAAAGTTTGGATAACCTTCTGGAAAAAGGTAATATTGAATCCATACCTCATATCATACACCATAATAAAGCCTACATACATGAGATATAAGCCAGGCGCAGTGGCTCACACCTGTAAACCCAGCACTTTGGGAGGTCAAGGAAGGCAGATCATCTGAGGTCATGAGTTCAAGATCAGCCTGGCCAACAAGGTGAAACCCCATCTCTACAAAAAAATACAAATATTAGCTGGATGAGGTAGCACGTGCCCATAGTCCCAACTACTCAGTCCTAACTACTCATATATATAAATAAAGGAAAAGCTGGAAATATTTGTAATGTGTGTATTATAGATAGGAGACTAATGTCTTAATGTGTAATGATTTTTTAGCCATCCAGAGAAAAAGTCCAAATACCCAACAGAAAAAAAAAAAAAAAAAAAAAAAAAAGGGAAAAAAAAAAAATTCCAAAAAAAAAAAAAAAGAACATAATGAATCTGAAACAAATGGAAGGTTTTTCAATTTTGTTCGTAACAAAACATGCACACTAAAACTACAGTGAGATACCCCTTTTCACCTATTAAAACCTTGGCCACACACTCCTTTGGCAAATCTATGTAGAAACAAGCACTTTCCTGCATTTCTTGTGAGTGTGTAAGGTGGTGCAATATAGTTAGAGAAAACTGGCAAAATCTAACAACTACTGCACCTATGAAGGACACTGTGGCCCAACATTACTGATTTCTGGGAATTTATCATAAATATACTCCCACACATATAGAAAATAGACAAAATATTGAAAACAACATACATAGCTATGGAGAAGAAATTGGTTGAATAAGGTATGGTGCATTCCTAAAATGAGTACTATGCAAATGTAAAAAAAATAGATCTGTGTAGTAGAAATGCAATAAATTTCAGAGTATGTTAAGTAAAAAAATAAGACGTAAATAAAATATCCTACGTAGATTACAAACTTTTGTGTAATAAAGTTGGGAAAAATTGTATATATTTCCACAAAAGAAAGCACAAGAACGATAAACCAGAAAAGAATGATTTGGTTATTTACAGTGAGGAATGGGATGAAAGAGGTAACAAGCATCTCTAAGAATACATTTTAGGTAATTATTACTGTTAAACCATGATCATGTTTTACATGTTCAGAAGATAATATTAAATCAAGAAAGATTGCTTAAAACCGTAACACAAATATAAAATATAATTATAACTTATGGAATTATTAGAATTACCACTTGCAAAAAATAATCAAACCACATAATTTGAACATAATTCTGACTCTTTTCTAAATTAATATAGAGTTCCCACCTTAAGCTACACAAAGAAACCTTGAACTATATTTAGTTTCTTGTATATTGCGGTACTCCTGTAATAGTTTCAACAAATTATATACTTACTGATCATACAAGTAAACACATTGACATTGTTTGGAATAAGATTCTTATTATGAAAGATGGGAAATAAAAATACCTAATTTGGGAAGTAAAAGGTGAATCAAGAGATATCAGCTGAAGTAGGAAGTATAATTTATCATTTTTTAAAGTTATATTACATAAATTTGGTACATAGAACTTACTTTTTTATAATGTTAGCTTTTATTTTAGGGTAAGGGATGTATGTGCAGGTTTGTTACATGGTATATTGTACCACTGAGGCTTGGAGTAGGAATGATCTCATCACCCAGATAGTGAACAGAGTACCCAATATGTAGTTTGTCAGCCTTTATCCTCCTCCCTCTCTGTCCCCTTTAAGAGTCCCCAGAGTCCACTGTTTTCATCATTATGTACATGCACCCAATGCTTAGCTGTCATTTATAAGTGAGAAGATGTAGTATTTGGTTTTCTGTTCTTGCATTAAGTTGTTTAAGATAATGGCCTCCAGCTCCATCTATGTTGCTTCAGAGGACATGATTTTATTCTTTTTGATGGCTGTGTAGTATGCCATGGTGTGTGTGTGTGTGTGTGTGTGTGTGTATATATATATATATGAATTATATATAATTTATATATAATACATACATAATATATAATACTTATATATAATACTTATTATACTTACCTAGAATACATATATTTATATATAATATATTATATATTATAATATATGCCATATATATAACATTCACTTTATCCAATCCACCACTGATGGACACCTAAGTTGATTCCATGTCTTTGCTATTGTGAATAGTGCTGTGATGAACATACAAGTTCATGTGTCTTTTTTTTTTTTTTTTTTTTTTTTTTTGAGACGGAGTCTCGCTCTGTGGCCCGGGCTGGAGTGCAGTGGCCGGATCTCAGCTCATTGCAAGCTCCGCCTCCCGGGTTCACGCCATTCTCCTGCCTCAGCCTCCCGAGTAGCTGGGACTACAGGCGCCCGCCACCTCGCCCGGCTAGGTTTTTTGTTTTTTTTTGTTTTTTGTTTTTTTTTGTTTTTTTTGTTTTTGTATTTTTTAGTAGAGACGGGGTTTCACCGTGTTAGCCAGGATGGTCTCGATCTCCTGACCTCGTGATCCGCCCGTCTCGGCCTCCCAGAGTTCTGGGATTACAGGCTTGAGCCACCGCGCCCTGCCGTTCATGTGTCTTTTTGATAAAGCAATTTATTTTCCTTTAGGTATATACCCAGGAATGAGATTGCTGAGTCAGATGATAATTCTGTTGTAAGGTAGTTTAGAAATCTCCAAAATAAATAATCAACAGAGTAAACAAACAATATGCAGAATGGGAGAATATATGTGTCTTTCCACAGTGGCTGACCTAATCTACATTCCCACCAACAGTATATAAGCATTCCCTTTTTGCTGCAGCTTCACCAGCATCTGTTGCTTTGTTGACTTTTTTGTAATAGCCATTCTGACTGGCGTGACAGGGTATCTCATTATGGTTTTGATTTGCATGTCTTTGATGATTAGCGATGATGAACGTTTTTTTTCAGATATTTGTTGACTGCTTGTAAATCTTTGGAAGTGTCTGTGCTTTCCCTATCTTTTTAATGGGGCTATTCGTTTTTTCGTCCTACAATTGTTTAAGTTCTTTGTAGATCATAAATATTAGACCCTTGTCAGACACATGGCTTGTAAATATATCCTCTCATTCTGTATATTGTTTGTTAACTCTATTGATTATTTATTTTGCTGTGCAGTAGTACTTAGTTTAATTAGGTCCCACTTGCCGATTTTTCTTCTTGTTGCAATTGCTTTTGAGGACTTAGTCACAAATTCTTTGAGAAGGATGATATCCAGAGTGTTATTTCCCAGGTTTTCTTCTAGTAATTTTATAGTTTTAGGTCTCGCATTTAAATCTTTAATGCACCTTGCGTTTATTTTTTATATATGGTAAAATGTGGGGTTCTGGTTTCATTCTTCTCTATATGACTAGCCAGTTGTCTCAGCTCCATTTACTCGTTGCTTTCCCCATTGCTGATTTTTGTTGACTTTTTTGAAGGACAGAGGTTGTAAGCATGGAGCTTTATTTCTGGGTTCTCTTTTCTCCTCCATTGGTCCATGTGTCTGTTTTTAAATTTAGCTTTCATATTTTATTATTTTATGTTATGTTATTTATTTTATTTTACCAGTATCATGCTGTTTTGGTTACTGTAACTTTATAGTTTGCTCTGAAACTGGGCTCTTTCTAGTTCTCAAGTTCTATATTCTTTTTTGTTGTTGTTGTTTTTGAGACGGAGCCTCGCTCTGTCGCCCAGGCTGGAGTGCGGTGGCGCGATCTCGGCTCACTGCAAGCTCCGCCTCCTGGGTTTAGGCTGTTCTGCCTCAGACTCCCCAGTAGCTGGGACTACAGGCGCCGCCACCACGCCCGGCTAATTGTCTGTATTTTTAGTAGAGACGGGGTTTCACCGTGTTAGCCAGGATGGTCTCCATCTCCTGACCGCGTGAACCGCCCACCTCAGCCTCCCCAAGTGCTGGGATTACAGGCGTGAGCCACTGCGCCTGGCCTGTATATTCTTTCTAGAATATAGAATTTAGAATATAGAATTTAGAACAGATTTTTTCTAATTCTGTGGAAAATGGGATTAGTAGTTCGATAGGAAAAACGTTAAATCTGTAGCTTGCTTTAGGTAGTATGGTTATTTTAACGATGTTGATTCTTTCAATCCATGCTCATAGAATACTTTTCTATTTGTTGGTGTCATCTATGATTTATTTGAGTAGTGTTTTGTAGTTCTCCTTGTAGAGATGATTTACCTCCTTGCTTATATGTAATCCTAGATATTTTATTTTTTGTGGCTATTCTAAATGGAATTGTATTCTTAATTTGGCTCTAAGTTTAAATGCTAATGTTGTGTAGAAATGCTATTGATTTTTGCATATTGATTTTGTATTCTGAAACCTTACTAAAGTGGTTTAAGAGTTCCAGGAGTCTTTTGGTGGAGTCTTTAGGTTTTTCTGTGAATAGAAGCACATCATCTGTGAAGGGAGATAATTTGACTTAATTTCCTATTTGGATAACTTTTGTTTCTTTCTCTTGCCTGATTGCTCTGGCAAGGACTTACAGTACTATGCTGAGTAGGAATGGTGTGAGTGGGCATCCTTGTCTTGTTCCAGTTCTCAAGGGGAATGCTAACAACTTTTGCCCATCCCGTATGATGTTGGCTGTGCATTTGTCATAGTTATCCCTTATTATTTTGACATATGTTCCTTTGATGCTTAGTGTGTTGAGGATTTTTAACATAAAGATATGTTGAATTTTATTTAACAACTTTTATGTATCTAATCATATTATCATGTGGTTTTCTGTAGTTCTGTTTGTATGTTGAATTATATTTACTGATTTGTGTATATTGAAGCAATCTGGCATTCCAGTAATAAAGCCTACTTAATCATGTTAGATGATGTTTTTGATATGCTTTTGGATTTAGCTTGATAGTCATTTGTTGAAGACTTTTGTCGTCTCTATCCTCATCAGAGATATTGGCCTGTAGTTTTAATTTTTTGTGTGTGTCTGCAGATTTTGGTATCAGAGTGTTGCTGACTTTGTGAAATCAGTTAGGGAGGAGTCGTCTCTCCTGCCCAATTTTTTGAATATTTTCAAGAGGATTAGTAGGATTAGTACCAACTTTTCTTTGTACATCTGGTAGAATTTGACTATGAATTCATCTGAGGCCTTTTTTGGTTGGTAGGTTTTCTTTCTACTACTGATTCAATTTTAGAGTTTGATATTGGTCTGTTAAGAGTTTCAAATACATCCTGATTCAGTCTTGGGAAGTGATGTGTTTCCAGGCATTTAACCATTTCCTGTAAATTTTCTAGTTTGCATGCCTAGAGTTGTTTATAACAGTCTATGAGGATTCTTTGTATTTACAGTTGCACATGTTACCTCTGTCAGCTGTAATGTTACCTTTATCATTTCTGATTATGTTTATTTGGATCTTCCCTCTTTTTCTTTGCTAATCTAGCTAATGGTCTATTGCTCTTATTTATCCTTTTCAGGAAACCAACTTTTGATTTCATTGATCCTCTTTATAGGATTTTTGGGGTATCAATATGTTCAGTTCTTCCCTGATTTTGTTGTTTCTTTTCTTCTGCTAGCTTTGGGGTCAGTTTGTTTTTATTTTTCTAATTCTACTAGGTGTGGTGTTATATTGTTAATCTGAAATATTTCTACCTTCTTAACGTAGATGTTTAGCACTATGAACTTTCCACTTAACACTGCTTTTACTGCATCCCAGAATCTTTATTATGTTGTGTTTGTGTTATTAATTTGAAATTACTTTTTATATATTTTCCCTAATTTTGTTGTTTACTCAAAAGTCATTCAGTTCCTGGAAACCTACAATCTCCCAAGATTGCAATAGGAAGAAATTGAATCCCTGAACAGATGATTAATGAGTTCTCAAATCTCATTAATGAGATGTCAACCAACTAGACATCTCATTGTCATGAAATGAAAAGTAATGAAAAGTCAACCAACTAGAAAAAGCCCATGACCAGATGGATTCATAGCTGAATTCTACCAGATGTATATAAAAAAGCTGGTACCATTCCTATGGAAACTGTGAGGAGAAAGAACTTCTCCCTAACTCGTTCTATAATACTGGCATCATCATGATTTGAAAATCTGGCAGAAAAACAAAAACAACAACAACAACAGCAACAGCAACAACAAAAAATTTATCCCAATATATTTGGTGAGCATAGATGCAAAACTTCTCAACAAAATACTTGCAAACCAAATTCAGGAACACATCAAAAGGCTAATCCCCCATAATGAGGTAGGCTTTATACCTCAGATGCAAGGTAGGTTCAATATATGCAAAACAATAAATGTTATTCAACACATAACAAGAACTAAAAACAAAAACCACATGATCATCTCAATAGGTACAGAAAAGGCTGTCAATGAAATTCAACGTCCTTTCATGTTAAAAATCTTCAACATACCAGGCAGTGATAGAACTTACTTCAAAATAATAAGAGCCATCTATACAAAACCCGCAGTCAACATCACACTGAATGGGCAGAATCTGGAAGCATTCCTCTTGAAAACCAGAACAAGATAAGGATGCCCTCTCTCACTGCTCCTATTCAACGTAGTACTGGAAGTCCTTGCCAGATAAATCAGGCAAGAGGAATAAATAAAAGACATCCTAATATAAAGAGAGGAAGTCAAGCTGTCTCTGTTTGCAGACAATATGATTCTAAACCCTATGGTCTCTGCCCAAAAGCCCTTTAATTTAATAAACAACTCCAACAAAGTTTAGGAGTTGTACAACAAAATCATTATACAAAAATCAGCAGCATTCATATACAGCAACAATAGCCAACCTGAGAGCCAAATCAAAAATGTAATCCCATTTACAGTAACAAAAAAACTATTAAATACGTAGGAATACAGCTAACCAGGAAGGGGAAAGATTACTACGATGCGAATTACAAAACACTGCTCAAATAAATCAGAGATGATACCAACAAATAAAAAAAATTCCATGCTCATAGATAAGAAGAATCAATATTGTTAAAATTACCATACTGCCCAAAGCAATTTACACATTCAATACTACTCCTATCAAACTAACAATAACATTCTTCATCAAGTTAGAAAAAAAACTATCTTAAAACTTATACAGAACCAAAAAAGAGCTTGAATATCCAGGGAAATCTTAAGCAAAAGGAAAAAATCTTGGGACATCACGTTAGATGGCTTCAAACTATACTACAAAGCTCTAGTAACCAAAACAGCCTGGTACTGGTACAAAAACAGAAACACAGACCAGTGAAAAAGAACAGACAGACTCAAAATAGTGCCACACATCTAAAACCATCTGAGATTTGACAAAGTTGACAAAAACAAATAATGGGGAAAGAACACTCAATTCAATAAATAATGCTGGGATAACAGGCTAGCGACGTGCAGAAGTTTGAAAATGAACCTCTTCCTTACACCCTACACAAATATCAATTCAAGATAAATTAATGACTTAAATGTAAAAGCTAAAACTACAAAAACATTGCAAAATATCCTAAGAAATACCATTCTGGACATACGTCCTGGCAAAGACTTCATGATGAGGATGCCAAAAGTAGCTGCAACAAAAACAAAAATTGACAAATGGGACCTAATTATACTAAAGAGTTTCTGCACAGCAAAAGAAACTGTCAACATAGTAAACAGACAACCTACAGAATGGGAGAGAGTATTTGCTAATCATTCATCCAATGAAGATCTAGTACCCAGAATCTATAAGAAACTTAAATGAATTGAACAGCAATAAACAAACAACCCTATTAAAAAATAGGCAAATGATATAGACAGACACTTTTAAAAAGAAGACAGATACTTGGCTAATAAGCATATGAAAAAATATTCAACATCACTAATCATTAGACAAATACAAATCAAACCCACAATGAGGTATTATCTCATATCTCTCAGAATGGCTATCACTAAAATGTTGAAAAAAAGTAACAGATCTTAGGAAGGTTGTGGAGAAAAGGGCAACTATACACTTCTAGTGAAAATGTAAACTAGTTTTGCCATTGTGGAAAGTAGTGTGGCAATTTCTAAAATATCTTAAAATCGAGGTATCATTCAACTCAGCAATCCCATTATTGTGTATATGTCCCAAGGTATAGAAATTTTTCTACCTTAAAAACACATGCACACATATGTTTATTGCAGCAACATTCACAATAGCAAAAGCATGGAATCAACCTAAATGCCTATCAATGATGGACTGGATAAAGAAAATGTGGTACATAAATATCATGGAATACTATGTAGCCATAAAAAAATGAGATCATGTTCTTTGCAGCAACATGGATCAAGTTGGAGACTGGTAGCCTAAGCGAACTAACACAGGAGCAGAAAATCAAATACGGCATGTTCTAACTTATAACTGTATAACTTACTTACATACTAACTTCTAAGTGGGAGCTAAACATTTAGAATGTCCTTCATTGTCTTTTTCCTTTTGATGTATAACATACTTATACACTAACTTATAAGTGGGAGCTAAACATTGGGAACACATGAACACAACTAGAAAACAACAGAGACTGGGTCTATTTGAGGGTGGAGAGTGGGAGGAGGGAGAAGATCAAAAAATTACCTATTGGTTATTATGTTTATTACCTGAGTGATAAAATAAACTGTATACCAAACCCCTATAGCATGCAATTTACCTATATATAAAAAAAACCCTGCACATATACCCCTGAACCTAAAATAAAAGTAAAACCAAAGTCATCCAAGAGCAATTTGTTTAATTTCCACGTATTTTTGTAGTTTTGAGAAATCAACACCAATAATTTTTTATTGAATTTATTAAGCCTTACTTTATGGCTAAGCAAGTGGTAAATCTTAGAGTATGTTCTATGTGCACATAAGAAGAATGTATGTTCTGTGGTTGATGAGTAGCGTACTCTGTAGAATTCTATTAGGCCCAGTTGGTCAGGTGTCAAAATTATGTCCAAAATTTATTTGTTGGTTTTCTGTCTCAATGATCTGTCTGACACTGTCAGTGGGGTGTTGAAGCCCCTCCCCCACAACTATTGTGTGGCTGTTTAGGTCTTTTTGCAGGTCTAGAAGTATTTATTTTCATGAATCTGGTGCTCCAATGTTGGACGCATAAATATTTAAAATAGATATAATATGTCTTCTTGTTTAATTGAACCCTTTATCATTATGCAGTGCCCTTCATTGTCTTTTTCCTTTTACTGTTGTTGGTTTAAAGTCTGTTTACTCTGATATAAAAACCACAACCTCTGCTCTTTTTTGGCTTTCCATTTGCATAAGAGAATTTTCTCCAATCCTTTACTTTGAGCTTATGGCCATCATTGTGTGTGAGATGGGTCCCTTCAACACACCAGACAGAAGGGTCTTCTTCTTCTTCTTCTTTTTTTTTTAATCTAACTTGCCATTATTCTGTGCCTTTTAAGATACTCAAGGATAATATTGATATGTGATGTTTTACTCCTATTATTATGTTATAGCTGATTGCTTTGTAGTTTCTATTGTGTAGTTGCTTTATAAGGCCTGTGGACCATGTGCTAGTGGGTTAAGTGTGTTTTGTGGTAGCAGATATCATCCTGTTATTTCCATGCTTAGAGCTCCCTTATGGATGTCCTTGTAAGGTTGGTTTAGTGGTAACACTTCCCTTAGTGAGTGCTTGTGTGGAAAAGATTTTATATCTCCTTCCTTTATGAAGCTCAGTTTGGTAGGATATGAAATTCTTAGTTGGAATTTCTTTTCTTTCAGAATGCTGAAAATAGGACCCCAAACTCCCTGGCTTATAAGACTTCTGCTGGGAAGTCCACTGTTAGCCTAAGGGGCTCCCTTTGTATATTATCTGACCAATTTCTCTAGCTGCATTTAAGCCTTTTTCTTTCACATTGACCTTGGACATTCTGGTGACTAAATGCCTTGGTAATGTACATTTTTAATAGTATTTCACAGGTGTTTTCTGGATTTATTGTATTTGGATGTATACCTCTGTAGCAAGATTAAAAAAATATTTTTAAGATTATTCCCTTAAATATATTTCCAGGTTATTTGCCTTGTCTTCTTCTCTCTCAGAAATGCCAGTAGTTAGTAAGTTTGCTTGCTTTACATAATCCTATATTTCTTGAAGATTTTATTTTTAAAAATTATTTTCCTTTTATTTTTGTCAGACTGTTTTAATTCAAAAGACTAGTCTCCAAGCTCTGAAATTCTTTTTGCTGCTTGGTCTAGTTTATTGATAATGGTTTGATTGTATTTTGAAATTCCTTAAGTGAGATTTTCAATTACAGAAGCTCTGATTGATTTTTTAAAGATGTTTATCTCTTTCTTCATTTCCTGGATTGCTTTAAAGTTTCTTCGTGTTGAATTTCAGTCTTGTCTCAGATCTTGTCGAGCTGCCTTGCAAGCCATGCTTCACATTTTCATTAATCATTTCTAATCATTTCTAAGTTTCCATTTTGGTTGAGACCGTTGTTGGACAGCTAGTGTGATCCTCCGGTGGGGTCACATCATTGTTTATTATTCATGGTGCCAGAATTTTTCTGCTGATTCCTTCTCATCTGTAGACACTGGCACTTCTCATTTTTCTCATTATTTTCGTGTGAATAGAATCTTTTTCTTTATTTCTCTACAATTTTTTTTTCTTTTCATTTCCCTCCCTCCCTAAGGGGTGTGACTGTAGAGAGTGCTGGGTAGGGCCTTTGGGATTTGCTTCTGCTCTTCTGTTGGCAGGTTTTATACTGAGCTGTGCAGTTTGACCTACAGGACAGTAGATGATGCTTGTGGGTTAGAAGTTGAATGTCCTTGTAAGTGCATAGTAGGTTGAGCTCCCGGCTCAGTCTGGAGGTGAGGCATGATAGGTGATATGGTTTGGCTTTTGTGGTTGTATGTATACTTGATCCTTGTTTACCAGAAGAAGTTCTCTATTGCTTCAGGCAATGGGGTAATCTGTGAAGTGCATAGTGGGTTGAGCTCCCTGCTCAGTCTGGAGGTGAAGCATGATAGGTGATACGGTTTGGCAATTCAAAATCTCATTTTGAATTGTAGCTCCCACAATTCCCACGTATCGCGGGAGGGACCCAAAGTGGGAGGTAATTGAATCATGAGGGCAGGTCTTTCTTGTGTTGTTCTCATGCTAGTGAATAAGTTTCACAAGATCTGATGGTTTTATAAAGAGGAGTTCCTCTGCACAAGTTCTCTCTCTTTGCCTGCCGCCGTGTGTGTAAGATGCGACTTTTCTCCTCCTTGCCTTCCACCATGATTGTGAGGCCTCCCCAGCCCATGTGGAACTGTGAATCAATTAAATCTCTTTCCTTTCTAAATTAGCCTGTCTCAGGTATGTCCTTATCAGCAGCATGAAAACAGACTAATACAAAAGGCATGGCGAGACTAGGAAGGCCCACTTACAGGTCTCCTGATGGCAAGCACAAGCACCAACACCAAGGGAAAATACACTGAGCAGCCACCAAGCACCTAGAGGTGTGCTTATTTGTAGAGCTGGCGTACCTCCTTGGCCTCACATTCTCTTCACTGAGCTTGGGAGGAGCCTAAACTCCTAATGCAGGTGGGTAGCTACTCCAAGTGTCTGAATATCTGTTTCAGTATGGAGCAGAGAAGACTACGCTGTACCACAATCTATGCCCAGGAAGTGTGGGTCCTCTCAGGCTGCTGATTCAGGCAAGTGGGCACTCCAATGCAGGTTGGCATCATTCAGTCCGTTGAGAGTATGGATAGAACATAATATAGTACAACAAAAATGAAATATAGGCAACGATTTTCAATGGTTTTCAAAAGAAAGTGATTGCTTTAAATTGTACCTCATGTACCTTTGGAGAGACAAGAAGAAAATAAAAGAAGAATGAAAAATGAAGTTAATTAACATAGTTGTCACATTAAGATGAACTGATTTAAATCATACAATAGAAAAACAATTTTAAAGAAGTAAGAATATATAGAGTATTATAATTATTAACCCAGTCTGAGGAATTTAACAAAAGATGGTCTTTCCAATAAAGAGATAGCCAAGGGAAACTTGAATATTATAAAAAGTTTTACTGTCTATAAAGTTAGATTTTTCTAAATGCCAAAATAAATGCTATTAAACAAAACAAACCAGCAATTAAAAAGGCAGAGAAAGGGCAAATTTTCTATTTAAGGCTGGGACATTTCATGTTTTCCTTATCTCAGATATCAGAACTCCAGGTTCGTAGGTCCTGGGATTCTGGGACTTACACCAGTGAGTCACACAGGTTCTCAAACCTTTGCCCTAGGACTGAATCAAAAAGTAAGACATTAAAGCATTAGACAGACATTTTTTGATAGTTATCAACAAAGCACTGTATGATATGCCATTGTGTGGATACACCACAGTTTATTTATCCATTCACCTACTAAAAGACATATTGGTGGCTTCCAAGTTTTGGCAATTGTCCGTAAAGCTGCTATAAACATCTGTGTATAGGTTTTCTTTATGGACATAAGTTTTCAAAGCCTATGGGTAAATACCAACACCACAATCGCTGAATTGCATAGTAACTACATGTTTAGTTTTGTAAGAAACTGCCAAATTGTCTTCCAAAATGGTCGTACCATTTTGCATTCTCAGGAGCAATGAGTGAGAGTTCCTGTTGCTACACATCTTCATCAGCATTTGGTGGCATTCTGAATTTTGGCCATCCTAAAAAATGTATAGTGACAACCTTTTAGGGTTTGAAAGATACAGTCCAGCTTTTTTAAAAAAATAAGTCTGGGTTTCTCTGAGGTATTGTCAAAATTCAATTGGGATTGAAAATTTTAGAGGAGAACTCCACAGTGTGAAGCGCCCTCTCATTGCATCAAACAGGGGGTATATGGTATCAATATGAGTTATTGTTGGTGATGCTCACATTGATTATTTAGTTAAAGTGGTGTCTTCCAAGTTTCTATACTGAAAGTTATTCTTCTCTTTGCATAATCTATTGATGAGAAAAGAGAAACCAAGTACAACCCACACTCAAGGGGAGAGGAATTAATTTCCACCTCCTAGAGGGAAGATAAACCAACAATTTGTGCACGTGTTAAAACCACCACGTTAATTAATAAATAATTTGGGGGGTTACTTTGAGTCTGGGCAATGGCCTTTTTCTTTATAACGTCTCCCACACTTTTAGCTTTCACCAATGCATTGTGCCTGCTATACTTACTACAGTTACATCCTCATGGTGATTTTCTATATTCCTAATTCCTTCTATATTTATAAATTGGGTGTGAGCAATAGATGTCCCTTATTCCAGATGTAGATACTCCTCTGTATTTATTTTATTATCTACCAGTATGCATGATAAAATAAGCTGTAGTGCAGAATGATGTCTGACCCTAAATTAGTACCACAGTGTTTATTCCAGCTTCCACTCCCATGCCTTTTTACAACTTCTTTCTGTGTAGTGAGAAACCTGGTTCCCATTATCTGTAATTTATTTGCTTATTTGTTCAATTCTAGTATATATACAAACCGTTTTTTAAAATTGCTTACCCATATTCCTATGAGAAACGAAGGTATTGACGAATTAGAGGGTTTATTTTTATCTTTAACCTTACAGAATGTAGTTAAAATACTCTTTCTAAAGTTATAAGTTCGGCTCCTTTTTATTACTTTCTGTTGCTTATGGTTTTACCTTTACAGAATGCCAGATAAAGGAATCACACAGTAAACAGCTTTTGTGGCTTTGTTCTTTCACTTACCTAAATGCCTTTATGATCCATTCATGTTGACACATAAATCAATAATGAGATCTTTTTTATTGCCTAGTGATGTTTCATTGTATGGATGTACCACAGCTTATACATTCGGCTGTTGAAGGACATTTATGTTATTTCCAGTTTTTGGTCATTATAATTAAGTCTGCTATAAATGTTCTCATATAGGTTTTGGTGTGCATATAGTTTCTAGTTCACTTGGATGAAAATCTGGAGGTGCAAGTCCTCAGTCTTATGATAAACATATGTTTGTGTGTGTGTTTTGTGTCTGTGTGTGTGTCTAAGGTTTCCTTTAAAAAGTTGCCAAATTATTTTCTAAATTGACAGTGACATTTTTATCTGAAACAAAACATAAGTGAGAATTTGTGTTGCTCTACAATCTCACCAATATTTTATACCGTCAGTATTTTGTTTATTGTTGTTGCTGTTTTACTTTGTTTTTGCCATTCTAATAAGGTTTATATAGCATCTTAGTGTGATTTGATTTTGTGTTATTTTCTTAATGACTAATATTGCTGAGAATAATTTCCAGTATTTATTTTCTACATAAATATCATTATTGATGAAATATCTCTTCAGATATTCTGTCCATTTATTATTTGGTTTGTTGTTTTGTTATTGTTGGGGTTTGTTTGAGTTTTGTTTTTCTTAATATTCTAGATATGTGTTTTACAAGACATAATTTGCAAATATTTTCCCAGTATATGGCCTCTTTTTTTTTTTTTTTTTGAGACGGAGTCTCGCTTTGTCGCCCAGGCTGGAGTGCAGTGGCCGGATCTCAGCTCACTGCAAACTCCGCCTCCCGGATTCACGCCATTCTCCTGCCTCAGCCTCCCGAGTAGCTGGGACTACAGGCGCCCGCCACCTCGCCCGGCTAGTTTTTTTTTTTTGTATTTTTTTAGTAGAAACGGGGTTTCACCGTGTTAGCCAGGATGGTCTCGATCTCCTGCCCTCGTGATCCGCCCGTGTCGGATTGTAACACTTTCTTTTAAAGAGCATGGGCACTAAAATTTAAGGTTTTAAATTTGATAAAATTATTTTATACAGCAAAAGCTCTTAAACTAGAAAACCTTTTTTTCTTATGAATAATGCTTTTGAAGTAATAACTTGTCAAATTCAATATCCTACAGACCATTTCTTATAATTTCTTATAAAATTTTTATAGTTGTATATTTTGTACTTATGTTTATGATCAATTATGAGTTCAGTATAGACTGTGAGGTATAAGTTAAGGATGTTTGTTTTTTGTTTTATATTTTCTTATTTATTGCACATAACTGTCTGAATTTTAGTAAAGTTATTCCATCTATTCTTTCTTAAATTGTCTTTGCATCTTTGTCATAAATCTGTTCACTATATGTGCTTGGGTATATTTCTAGGGTCTTTATTTTAGTTCCTTTTGATTTATAGATCTATCCATTCACCAATGCCATAGATTTGACTATAGTAACTTTATATGAAGACCTAGAGAATGACAGTGAGTGTCCCGAAAATTATTTTTTTGTAGAAATATTTTTGCTATTTTAGTTTCTTTACCTTCCCAGATATATACTTTAGAATTAGTTGTTCATACCCTCAAAAATATTACAGCAATTTTGAACAGGATTTCATTACCCCCCTGGATCACATTGGAGATAATTGACATTTTAATAATCTTGTATTTTTCTATCTACAAATATGATATATTTCTGTATTTATTTAAATCCTCTTAGAATTCTTTTTATATATTGTGTAAAGGCTTATTATATATTTTTTCTTACATGACTTGTAGAATGAATAAGTGAAGGCATCTGGGCTTGGGAAAATGTTTAACTAAAAATTCAATTTCATTAATAATTATAGGACAACTCAGATTATGTATTTTTTTGTTAAGTTTTCTTAGGGAAAGGGGGGAGCAAGATGGTGGAATAGGAGGCTCCACTGATCATCCTCCCTGTAAGGACACCAATTAATCAACTCTCTACACAGAAAAGACATCTTCATAAGAACCAAAGATCAGGTGAACCCTCATAGTACCTGCTTTTAACTATGTATCACTGAAAAAGGAATCAAAGAGATAGAATAAATAGCCTTGAATGGTGGATGCCACGCCTCCCTCACACCCAGGAAACAGAGGCAGAGCGTGTCTCTCGGCGGCAGGGGAGGGAGAACAGGGCAATTATGAGGCAGTTCTGTTGTGAACATAGCAATTGTGAGTGCTATTCTGTTACAGCAGAAAGGAAAACCAGACCAAACTTAACCAATGCATGTCCACAAATGGAGCATTTAAAGCAACCCTAGCCAAAGGGGAAATCACCAAGCCCAGCAGTCGGAACTTGAGTTCTGAAAAACCTCACTACCGAGGGCCAAAGTGCTCTGGGTCTCTAAGTAAACTTGAAAGGCAGTCTAGGCCACAAGGACTGTAGCTCTGATGTGCTGATGTGAGTCTTAGGGTTGAACTGGGCCCAGAGGCAGTGAACTGGGTGGGTGGGGGAACATGTGACCTACGGAGACACCAGCTAGAGCAGCTAAGAGAGTACTCATTTCACCCCTACCCTAACCCAAAACTTCACAGTTCATGGCTCCAAAAAGAGACCCCTTCTTTCTGCTTAAGAAAAAGAGAGAAAAGAGTGAGGAGGACTTGGCCGGGCGCGGTGGCTCAAGCCTGTAATCCCAGCACTTTGGGAGGCCGAGGCGGGCGGATCACGAGGTCAGGAGATCGAGACCATCCTGGCTAACTCGGTGAAACCCCGTCTCTACTAAAAATACAAAGAAAACTAGCCAGGCGAGGTGGCGGCGCCTGTAGTCCCAGCTACTCGGGAGGCTGAGGCAGGAGAATGGCGTGAACCCAGGAGGTGGAGCTTGCAGTGAGCTGAGATCCGGCCACTGCACTCCAGCCTGGGGGACAGAGCGAGACTCCGCCTCAAAAAAAAAAAAAAAAAAAGAGTGAGGAGGACTTGTCTTGCATCTTGAATACCAGCTGAGCCACAGTAGGACAGGGCACTAGTGAGAGTCATGAGATATCCCTTTTCAGGCCCTAGTTCCCAGATGGCATTTCTAGACACACTGTGGGCAAGAAGGGAACCTGCTGCTTGAAGAGAAGGACAAAGTCCTGGCGGCATTTATCCCCTTCTAACTGAAGAGCCCTTAGGACCTGAACAACCAGCAGCAATAAACAGGTATTGCGTCAAGGGCCTTGGGTGAACCTCTGAGACTTGCTCACTTCAGTTGAGTAGCAGTACACTCCTAGCTGTTGTGGCTATGAGGAAAAGCTGCTTCTGCTTGAGAAAAGCAGAGGAAAAAGTAAAGGGGACTTTGTCTTGCACCTTCGGTACCAGCATAGCTACAGGAGGGTGGAGCACCAAGTGGGATCCTGGGGTCCTTGATTTCAGGAATTGATTCTTGGACAGTATCTCTAGATCTTCTGTGGGCCACAGGGGAGCCCGCTGCCCTGAAGAGTGAGTCCCAGGCCAGGCAGCATTTATCACAAGCTGACTTAAGAGCCCTTGGGACTTAAGGGAAGATTGACAGTAGTCTGGCAGAATTCCTCACGGCCTGGGGTGGCAGTGGTTATGAGGGAGGGAAAAGTGGAAAGGACTGTGCCTGGTGGTTTGAGTGCCAACTCAGCCACAGTACAACAGAACACCAGCTAGACTTCTAAGGTTTTAACTCCAGTCCCTGACACCCAGATGGCACCTCTGGAACCACCTGGGCCCTGGGGGTACTTGCCACGCTGAAGAGAACACAGGCCTGGATGGCTTTGCCACCTGCTGATTGTAGAGCCATAGGGCCTTGAGCAAACATAGGTAGTGGCCAGGGAATGGTTACAGCAGGCCTTGGCCGAGACCCAGTGTTATGCTAGATTCTGGTTTGACCCAGCACATTCATAGTGGTGGTTACTACAAGGGGGCTTCTGTCCCTCCACCTCCAGCTTTAGGTGGCTCAGGAGAGTGAGAGAGAGAGAGAGAGAGAGAGAGACTCCATTTGTGAGAAAGTAAGGGAATGGAACAAGAGTCTTTACCTAGTAATCCATAGAATTCTCCTAGATTTTGTCCACAATCATTAAGGAAGTATCTCTACAAAACTGCAAGGACCACAGCATTACTGAGATTAAGGTGCTGTCTAAAGTAGATACAGCTTAGATCACAACACCCAAATTATTTCAAATTTCCAGAAAGCCTTCTGAAGAAGGAAAGGTATAAACAAGCCCAGATAGTGAAGACTACAATAAATACCCAACTCTTCAATGCCCAGACACTGAAGAACATCTGCTAGCGTCAACACCATCCAGGAAAACATCACCTCACTACATGAACTAAATAAGAAACGAGAGACCAATCTTGAAGAAACAGAGATACATGACCTTTCAGACCAAGAATTCAAAATAGCTGTGTTGAAGAAGCGCAAATAAATTCAATATAACACAGAGAAGTAATTCAGAATTCTATCAGATAAACTTAATAAAGAGATTGAGATAAATTTTAAAAATGCAGAAATTTTGGAGCTAATATATGCAACTGGCATACTGAAAAATGGATCAGAATATTTTAATGGCAGAATTGATAAAGCAGGAAAAAGAATTGGGGAACTTGAGGAGCAGCTATTTGAAAATATACAGTCAGAGCAGACAAAAGAATAAAAGAATAAAAAAATAATGAGGGACACCTACAGAATCTAGAAAACAACCTCAAAAGGGCAAATCTAAGGGTTATTGGCCTCAAAGAGGAAATAGAGAAAAAGATAGGAATAGAAAGGTAAAGTGGTAACAGAGAATTACTAAACCTAGAGAAAGATATTAATATCCAGAAACAAGAAGGTTATAGACACCAAGCAGACTTAACCCAAAAAAGACTACCTTAAGGCATTTAATATTCAAACTCCCAAAGATTAAAGATAAAGAAAAGACCCTAAAAGCAACAAGAGAACAGACACAAACAACATACAATGGAGTTCTGATACGTCTGGCAGTAGACTTTTCAGTGGAAACCTTATAGGCTAGCAGAGAATGGGATAATGTTTTCCTTTAAAATGTTGAAGGAAGAAACGTTTACCCTAGAATAATCTGATGAAAATATCCTCAAAACATGAAAGGGAAATAAAGACTTTCCAAGACAAGCAAAAGCTGAGGGATTTCATCAACACCAGACATGTCCAACAAGAAATGCTAAAGGTAGTATTTCAGTTAGAAAGAAAAGGCTATTAATGAACAGTAAGTAATCACCTGAAGGTATACTGGTAATAATGAGTACACAGGAAAACACAGAACATTACAACACTATAACTAGTCTGTAAACTAATCTTAAGTGGAAAGATTAAATGATGAACCAATCAAAAATGATAACTATGACAACTTTTCAAGACATAGACAGTATAAGATATAATTAGAAACAACAAAATGTTAAAAAGTTGGGGGTATAAAGTTAAGGCAAAGAATTTTTACTAGTTTCCTTTTTGCTTGCTTAAAGTTTGTTTATGCAAACAGCATTATCAGGTTAAAATAATAACTTATAAGATAGTATTTGCAAGCCTCATGATAACCTCAAGCCAAGAATCATACAATGCATACACAAAAAATAAAAATCAAGAAAAAGTTGATTACATGATTTTGCAATTGGGATTTTTGCCACAATAAATATATGCATACAAGTGTGTTTTTGATATAATGATTCTTCTTTTTTTTTTTCACATTCAGTAGATACCCAGTAGTGGGATTGGTAGATTGAATGGTGGATCTTTCAGTTCTTTGAGAAATCTTCCTATTGTCTTTCATAGAGGCTGTACTAATTCATATTGTCTTTCATAGAGGCTGTACTAATTTACATTTCCACTAGCAGTGGACAAGCTCTCCCTTTTCACCACATCTCCAAGAATATTTATTGTGGTTTTTTTTGCTTTTTAATAATGGCCATTCTGGCTGAAGTAAGATGGTATCTCACTGTAGTTTTAATTAGCAATTTCCTGATGATTAGTGATGTTGAGCATATTTTCACGCATTTGTTGGCCATTTGTATATCTTCTTTTGAAAAATATTTATTCATGTAATTTGTCCACTTTTTAATAGGATTTATTTTTCCTTGCTGATTTGAGTTTCTTGTAGATTCTAGATATTAGTTCTTTGTCCAATGCATAGTTTGCAAATATTTTCTCTCATTCAGTAAGTTGTCTGTTTACTCTGTGGATTATTTATTTTGCTCTGCAGAGCTTTCTAGTTCAATTAGGTCTCACTTACTTATTTTTTATTTTGTTGCATTTGCTTTTGGGGTCTCAATGTAATAATTTACATAATTACTTTTTCCTCTAAGCACTAGTTTATCTTAAGCTCCAGAGGTTTAAAATATTATATTTTACTTTTATTTGCACCAAACTAATTTTTAATTTTTCTTCACATGTCCCCTTTGACCTATGAGTTACTTTGGAGTGAATAACTTAATTTCTAACCATTTAAGAATTTTCTAGATATATTTCTGTTGTTGATTGCTATTAATTTAGTTGTCGACTAAAAATTAATTCATATGATTTAATTTCCTTCAAATTTGCCAGGATTCGTTCTATTGCTACCAATATGAACTATTTGGGTCAATGGCCCTTGTACGCTTAAGAAGATTGTATATTCTTTTGTTGTTTGAGGAATGTTCTATGAATGTCAATGTGGTCAAGTTTGCTAATGATTATGTCTAGATCTCTACAAACTTACTGATTTTCTCCCTAATTCTTCTACCAATTACTGATAAAAGAGTATGGAAATCTCCAACTGTTGTTATGCATACATCTATATCATTAATCATAACTTTAATATACATCATATATAAAGCTCTGTTCAAGACCCTCCTGGCCAACATGGTGAAACCCCATCTCTACTAAAAATAGAAAAAATTAGCTGGGTATGGTGGTGGGCACCTGTAGTCCCATCTACTCGGGAGGCTGAGGCACCAGAATCGCTTGAACCCAGGAGGCAGAGGTTGCCGTGAGCCGAGATCACACCACTGCACTCCAGCCTGGCCAACAGAGTAAGACTCCATCTCAAAAAAAAAAAAAAAAAAAAAAAAGCTCTGTTGTAGAACAAGTTAGCATTGTCATATACTCTTGGATAATAGAACCCTTTTAAATATGCTCTTTCCGTTTTATTCCATTGTATACAACCAAGTCTCTGATCTCTATCATATTTCTTCTCACCAAAGACATTTTAAAATTCTTTGTAGTCTGTTGGAAATGGATTTCTTCAGTATTTATGGGTTTTTTTCAGCACTTCAACAATGTTTTTCTTTTTCTTTCTTGTTTGCTTGAATTATGACTATAGGTTACCTATAATTCTTATGCCTTTTAGTTGTAGGTAATGTGCCCCCCACCACCCATGGATACCTTCAGAAGTTTCTCTTTCTTTTTGATTTTAGTAGTTTGTATATGATATATCAAGACAAAATTTATTTGGTTATTTTCTGCTTAGTGTTCTATGAGCTTTTTAGATTTTTGATTTGGAATCTGTTATTAAGTTTGGAAAATTTTTGACTGCCACTTTTTAAATTACTTTTCTGTTTTATTTTCTTTTCCGCTACTGGGATGCCAAGTGTGGGCAATTTAGAATGGTTTATATTGTCCCATAACTCTTGTATGTTGCTTTTCCACCTGTGTTACCTTTTCTTTTCATGCTGGGTAATTTCTACGGACAGATCTTTAAGGTCAATGTTTTTTATTTGTTTGTTTGTTTTGTTTTTTGATGGAGCCTCGCTCTGTCGCCAGGCTGGAATGCAGTGGCGTGATCTCGGCTGACTGCAACCTCCACCTACTGGGTTCAAGCAATTATCCTGGCACAGCCTCCCAAGTAGCTGGGACTACTGGCACGTGCTACCATGCCCAGCTAATTTTTGTATTTTTAGTAGAGAGAGGGTTTTACCATGTTGGCCAGGATGGTCTCGATCTCTTGAAGGTCAATGATTTTTATCTTGTCTGTATTCAGTCAACTGATGATCCTATTAATGAGCACTCACGTTCTCATTACAGTTATGTTATCTTAACATTCTTATACTTTCACACTTCTGATTAATTTGTCTCTTTGATTTTGTATGCTGTCAACTTTTTCTATTAGAGCCTTTAATGTATTAATCAAGGTTACTTGAAAGTATGTCTGATAGTGCTATCAATTGTGGCATATATTAATTTAATTCTGGTGATTGTGTTGTGTCTTCATAATCTGATTTTTTTTTCTTTTTTTTTTTTTTATTTCTTACTTAAAGCAGAAAATGTTGTAGAGGACATCAGATACCATTATGGTTAGACAAGCCGCTTCTTCTCCCAGGTTTTTAATGTGAGAATTTATGGTAATCCAGTGGGTAGTTGAGCTGAGAATAACGTCTAGTGTTGATAATGTTGCCCGAAGTACACCACAGGCCTCATATTCTGCTTGTGAGTACTTTGTGTTATCTTTGCTCTGATGCTTTGAATTTAACGTGTGGGCTAATTTGCCAGGTGATTTTTAATAAATTAAGTTTTTCTTCTTGTCAGTGAGTATCTCTGCTTTGGATGTTTCTTTTGTATTGCTTATTAAATAGAATACGCCTCTTGCTGCTCTCCAAGCTACATCAACTGTAACTTTTTCTTGTCCTTCCTTGTAGTCCATGTCATCATGGTGATATGGCATATAATGGTATTCTTAGGTATTTTGACTGTCTGAATTTTAAGAAGGCACTATAAAAATTTGTCTTGGGGTTGTGATCTTCAAATATGTTTCTTGCTCCCCTTTAGTTGAAATTCTTATCGCACTATATATTCATGCCTCTCCCCTCTGCCATGGATAGAGAGTTTTTTTTGTTTTGTTTTGTTTTTCTTTTCCTATTTACCACCTTCTAGCTGCAATGGGTTTCCATCAGATCCCAAAGCTACAGTTATTTTTTACTTTCCTTCTGCAGGGTAAGCCTTTTGTTTCATAAGTAAAAGAAAGACGATTGATATGTACTGGTGTCCACTTACAATTATCATTATGAGAAAACCTTTATCAAAATTCTCACTGCTGTTTCCTGTTAGTGCCTGGTAGGGAAACCCTACAAGTAGGTCAAATAGGTCAAATTCCTCTATGTCTAAGGTCACCATGCAAGCCCACAATGGGCCTTTAACAATTCATTGAATTGCAAGTTTGATCTTTTCACCAGCTTACATGTTATCTGGCAGCATCTGCTCCAGCAAGCAAGCCCTCAGGTCCTAATTCCCAGCAGGTGCCTGTCTCTCCCCAGATTGTTGGTTAGCTCTTTGCCTCCAACCTCAGTTTCTGATGGATCCCAGAAAGTGAACTGATTTTCTTTTGTCCAGATTTCTTTCTTGTTGTAATGGTAAGAATAATGCTCTTGCTTGTTCTTTGCACGCCTGAGGTAAAATAATAATAATAATAATAATAATAACTCCAGTCATCTAAATTCTGAAAGCTGCAAAATGATTTTATATCTCTAGTGGGCTGTACTGTAAGAACAAACATAACTGCAAATAAATACTAAACTTCAATGGTAGGTTTATTTTTAGAAGTAGTATTGGAGTTATAATTCTGAATTTATTTTATGAGCATAATATTAAATAAGTAGATATATTAATGTTAGTAAGAACCAAGATTTCTATTATAAGATAAAATTAATACAAATAATTTTAAAAAGAAAGGAAACATTTTGCATTGTTAAATCTCAATTGGGAATGTCAATGTGAACTCAGATATTTATACACATAAGTGTAAATATATAGATCATTTTTTCTAATTCCATCCAATGGTGTGTTTGAAATACAATTATCTAATCCAGATATTTGTTTCTAGACACAATTACTTTTCTAAGAGTTACTTAACTATTATAAAAGTAGTTTACTTCTAGTTTTGTGCAGGAAAATACATTGACTTAGAGCATCTTGCTTAGCAAGAAAGCCAAGGAGGTGTTCAAAAACTAATGAGCTAATATCTAAAAGTAAAATAAACTATAATTTGAAAAATCATCATCTTGTGACCACTAAACTAATATTTAGGCAAGAACTATGATGTATTCAAAATTATTTGGTAAGAAGCCACTGGAGAATAAGACAATCACATTGTCTCAAAATACTATCCCACAGGTTGTTTAAAAATTGTATTTATAAAGGAACAATATACCTTTAAAATAGAAATATCTGGAGTTTACCAACTTAAACAAATGATCAAATTTTGCATCGACAATTTTGGAACAATCTGTGTGCCCCCGACACAACACATTGAAAGAACACTATACCATCTACATTTTATTTTTGCCAGAAAATGTCTAATGTAAAACTGATCATTAGTAAATAATTTTACACATCTAGAATATGATTTGATTAATTATACAAAATAATGGACTTAGATGCCTCAAAAGATCAGTATCTTGAGAAGGCTCATGGGGAATGTTCTTCTAGCTGTAAAGAAATTAAAGGGGCCATAAATAAATACAACTTATAACATTACCTGGGTCAGAAATTTTGTAAAAGACAATGAAAGCCACTTTTAGGGTAATTGAGAAGATTTGAGTGTGAATTTAGAAGTGGTGATAACACAATTTAACTGAAATGTGACAGGTGTGGTACTGTGATTATATAAGAACTTTTTCTTATTCTAAGAAGGCACGTGCTCAAGTATAAAACATGAAATATAACGTCTGCAATTTACTTACAAAAAACATATGCACACATATGCACATGTGCATTATATATGCATGAGTGTGGCATTAAATGTTAAAGTTTACAAATGGTGACTCTAGATTAAGAGTAAATGCTTGGCCATGGTCCTATTCTTTAGATTTTTGTATAAAGATAAAAATTCTCCAAAAAAGTCTGAGAGATAAAAATCTGTAAAATATGTACAATGAAATGGAAACAAGTTAATTGTGATTAAATGACAAATACATTGTACAGAATAGCACTTTCTCCACAAAGAGAGTAAACGTGGTACCCCTAAAGTAAATGAATATTGGCATAATTATTTATACATGTGCTATGTGTTTGGGCATATTTATTTATTTATTTTTTATAATGAAAGCAGTGCATGTACATGTTTACAAAACAATGTATACTGATGAATAGTCACATTCTCTATCCCCACTTCTCGCCATCTTAGTCTTGTTCTACAGAAGTAAGTTATTTTAACCATTTCTGTTTTAATTTTTCTTCTACTATTTCTACCGTGATACCCCTAGAATGTGAATTCTTATGGTTCTCTTTAGCTTTAGCTGAATACATAAGTCAGAAGGCCTAAAAATATCTTTAATTCCTTAAACATGGCAACCATCACATTATCAGCAAGATTTAGAAATATAATTTTTTTTTTTCTGCATGGGCATATAAGCAGAGGACTCAAAGTTAGAAGATAAGGGGGATTAACATGCAAGATAAATAATATAAAAGCTGCGTGACTGGTGTGAAATTAGCCCATAAGCTACAGGGTGTACATTGCAAACGACTTCTCAGAGCAGGTCCTCATTAAATTATTTACTGATTCAGTGGTAAAAAGTGCAGCACAAGTTTAAGATGTTTATATGATTAATAATAACATTAATAACCAAATAGCATTTATCAGTGACTTTTTAAATCCCTAGTTTCTCTGTCTCTTTCTGTTCTAGCCAAGCTCTGTCAGATAAATGTTCAAAGTCTGTCTGCTAAAGAACTCAGCTGGCCTCAGTTTCTCAGCATACTAGCTCCAACAAACAAGCTTTATCAGAAATTATCAGTCCTCTATGCATTCACTCAGAATTTCATCCCTGCCTTACAAATTGCCATGTATTGTGCTAAGGCAGTAGTTCTCCATGTGTGGCCTCTGGGATCGTGTGGAAAACTGTCAGAAATGCAAATTTCATGGGCTCATTCCAAACAAACTGAATCAGTAAATCTAGAGATGGGCTCAGCAATCTACACTGTAACAAGCCGTTTGTATGATTCTGATGTACAGAAAATAATTAACCGCACATTACTAAAGAAGATTATATGTGTATGTCTACATATCTATATTTATATATGTCTGAAGGAGAGTGTGTGTAATGTGTGTGTGTGTGTGTGTGTGTGTGTGTGTGTGAAGAAAATGACCAATTCTAATTTGAAGGAAAGATGGTTTATTCATGGCAAATATGATGCTTGTAAGCCAATTCATGACCTGGACTTAGCCACATGAGGAATTTGGTTACCTATGCAATTTTTCAATAAACTTCAGTATAGCCAAACATTGATCTAGACTTCGGAGCTGGCCCTCATCCTAGCTCACATAATTTAGCGATGAAAATCTATTTCCGATTACCTCTGTTTCAGCAGGGATCAAAGACGTACTCTGACTTCAGTGTGTGGTGAGACTTCAGTGTGTGGTGAGGCCTTGTACTCTTGTTTTTCTTGCTGCATTCCTTTTGCAGGTTCCCACCTAAGTCCTACTCCTTACGGAAATGGTGAATGATGTTGCCTGCCCGAGACTTTCCTGCTATCTAGTTTCCCAAAGCTGAGTCTCAACAACAACTTCAATTTGTCAAAGCTCCTACTTCATTACAGAATTGAAGGAAATGACCTGCACATCCTACCCTTAATTCCCACAATATACTTGAGATGTGATTTCCAGTAAATGTTAAACTAGAAATGGAATTCAGATTTTTGAACTTCCAGAATGCATACTCATTCTCTACTTTTCCTCATAACTTTTGATGACTTTTTAGCCTATACCTTTTAATATGTATCTTTCTCTGTTGCTCTGTCCTCTATATAGTATTATATGTAATTTGATTTAAATATTCATTACAGTGTGCATAACACATTGCAAATATATGAATGTGTAAATAAATATCTATATATACTTAAAAACATATTTCTTTTTTAAGTGAATTTGTGAATATATTAGGGTTTTCTGGAAAAATAGAACTGATATAATACATGTATGTGTGTGTCTGTGTGTGTGCGTGTGTATATATATATATGCATATGAATATATATGAGAGTGGGCAGAGGAAGGAAAGATTTAGTATAAGGACTGGCTCACATGATCAAGCAGGCTGAGACATCCCATGTTCTGCAGTAGGCAAGCCAGAGAACCAGGAGAGACAACAGTGTTATTTCAATCTGAGTTTGAAGGCCTGCAAACTTAGAGGGATAATGGTGCTGATCCATTTCCAAAGCCAGCAGATTCAAGACCCAAGAAGAACTGATATTTCAGCTCAAGCCTGAAGACAGGAAAAGACTTATGTCCCAACTCAAGATAGGCCAGAAGAGGTCCATCTTACTCAGACTTCTTGTTCTATTCAGCTCTTCAACTGACTGAATGAGCCTACCTATACTGAAGCAGAGGGGAGGCAATCTGTTGGGCTCAGTCTACTGATTCAAAAATTAATTGCATCCAGAAACACCCTCACAGACACAGCTAGAATAATATTTGGTCAAATATCTAGTCACATTTGGCCAAGCCAAACTGATATATAAAATTAACCTTCACAACACATGATCAAATACAATTAATCTCTGTATTTGAAAATTCACCAAGAATATCATTACCATCATTTAAAGAAAATCTTTATAAGCACATATGACTATGTTAACTGCAAAGCTTGCTATATGATAGAGAAGAAAACCTGCACTTCCTGTTTTGTGTTCTAGGCTAAGATGTTTATTTTATACTATTATAATTTTAAAAATATATCTGGAAGTAGGTCAGTGGAAAATCAGAAGTTCTCTTAAGGATAAATTCATTAAAAGAACAAGCTAATCAATATCCCATTTGTTTCCCACCCCTACTCTCTAAATAACAGGTTTTATGTTCTTTCTGAGTTTGTGCATTTTCCTTAACTTCAGTGTTTTATTAAAAAGAAGATATTCAATCTTCAGGTGTTTCTTTGAGCATCAGGTTTTTTTCTATTCTATTTTAATTATCTACCAGTTACATAAATATCTAAAAAAAGTTATATTTTTATAATAAAATTAAAATAAAATAAAGTTCCTTTTAAAACAACATGTGGAACAACTCCAGAAATGATTCACATTTATTCTGAGAATATCCTGCCATATATGGATCTGCCACATGGGATTTTCTCTTTCTCCTGAAACTATCAACTTCATTACTAAACCACTGAGACTGCATTTTTCTCTCTGCCATAGCTCATGTTCTTTTTTCTTGTTGCAGAACTCTCACTGACTTTAGAGAAGAGAAGAAAGACTTTCTTTAATTCTTGAAAACTGGGGCAGAGGTGCCTTTTCAGCATTTAACAATACAAAGAAGGAGGAAAAAGAAGGTCATAGCTAACTTTAAGCAGCAACTGATTGCAGGGGAAAAACTTACATCAAATAGGAGCTAGATGCTTTCAGGCTTTGCCTCGTACTGCTCCTCTCTCTCTAGCACAAGCAAAGGAAAAGAGATATATTGCTGTCATTTTATTTTCTGCTGTTATTGAACAGAGACACTCATCCAAGACAAATGGAACTTTATTAGGTAAAAAGTGGTGCAAATGTGACTCATCTACTCTGTTCTTCTGAAAGGCCTCCCTTTATAGTTACTCTGGATTAATGAACAATCACTTTATTCTGAGTACTGTTAAAACACCATTAGAGTCACAAATTTACTTATGGATCTTATCTTCTGAGAAGCTCTAAGTAATGAAAGCAAGAACTGATGAAGAGGGTAAAAAGATGATATAATATTCTCTCCTCTTGTGTATAAGAAATGTTCAATAGGGCGGGACGCGGTGGCTCATGCCTGTAATCCCAGCACTTTGGGAGGCGGAGGAGGGCAGATCATGAGGTCAGGAGATCGAGACCATCCTGGCTAACATGGTGAAGCCCCATCTCTACTAAAAATACAAAAAAATTAGCCAGGTGTGGTGGCGGGTGCCTGTAGTCCCAGCTACTCAGGAGGCTGAGGCAGGAGAATGGCGTGAACCCTGGAGGTGGAGCTTGCAGTGAGCAGAGATCGCACCACTGCACTCCAGCCTGGGCGACAGAGGTAGACTCTGCCTCAAAAAATAAATAAATAAATGAATGAATAAATAAATAAATAAAAATAAATGTTCAATAAATGTTGGCCATATCATTGCTATTATTTTTAGTGTTATCATTTACCACCTTTGAGACCTGTAAGTCATACCAATGCTGCCATCAAACACGCCTGTGCGCACAATGGGAAAACAATGACAGGAACAAAAACAACAAAAACCCCACTCATTTACATTTATACTCATGTAATGTGAAAAGATTCCACTTGACCCACTCATGAGAGGAGGATCGATATACCAACCTTGCACCTGAGGTCAACTATAATGTCATTCTCATTCTTCCACCCATAAAATTGCAAGACTATGATCATTAAAAGTGTAAACTTTCACTTTCTCTTTTAATATTTCCAAGAAGTATTCATATGATAAAATGGAATAATTAAGGTTTGAAAGTCAAGAGAGTCCTAAGTTTGAATCTCAGCTCCTGGCCTTACCAAATCTGAATTTAATATACTTATGTGTAAAATAGAGCAAGAGAGAATCTATGTCCTATGTTTTTCTTCCCAAAGGCATGTCTCTGGGATTGAAAATTAGTAACCATGGATTTGAATCCAGCTAAAGTTTCCATCGATTATTTCATATGGAAGATCAGGGCATAGGGTTAGATAATCTCCTTCATGGCTCCTTCTAACACTATGGAATCGTTATACGGAGATTCCTAAAGTTTCTAGTAATAAGATAGCCCTTAGTTAGCCCTTAGGAATTCCCATTATGTGGAAATCAATTTTGTTTAAAATTTCTCCAGTGATGTGACTTTGCTTTTGTTTAATATCTTGTCAGACTGCCAGAGTTCAGTGGGTGCAAACTTGGTCCTGATGAATTTAAATACTTTCATCCCATGAGTTTAAGAGTCAAAGTGAGGATTCTGCCAGATGCTAACACATTTATTCCAACTCTATCTTTAGAAATTAAGGAATAACCACAGAATGGGTCTTCAGAACTATTCTGAGATGCTGTCAGTTAAAACTCCATAAATCCTGAGTGGTGACTCATCAAGAGTCTTAAAACCCCTAAACGTCTTGGCAGCCACCTTTTTCTCAAAACACCGTTTCTGTTTTCTTTCCTCAAAACAAACAAACAAGCAAAAAGTCTCTGGATCCTTTGAGAAAGGCCACTGGAACTGTTTAAGTTTGCATTTGTGATCCTATTGCCGTATCTTTTGTGAAGAGAATCAGCTTCCTCTTCTTATCAAGGATTCTAGGACTCTGAATGTACCCAGACAATGCAACTACAAGAGGAGCATTCATTATTCTCTATCGGTATGACTCAAGTCAGAATTACTAGCACTAGACATTAGTATTTGGCATATAGAGAAACAAACAAGACTTTAATAGGCTACTCCTCTACTTTGATCCTAGAAACCTTACACTTAGTCACTATCAAAGATCCCTGTAAGTCACTCTCTTCTACATCAATTCTTTTCTTCGTACATGTTTTAGTAGCAATTCCCAATCTTCCCTTCGTTCTTAAGTGCTGTCATTTAGCTGCAGTCCCCCCAGTATCCACCATTCTCACTGGATTCACCAGCTCATTTCCAAGGCAGCATCTTCCACCTTGTTTCTGGTAATATAGAGAATAGTCACTGGAGCAGTTTTCATATATGTTGACACTCTTCTTGCTGATGCATTTTTAATGCTTCAGGAAAGAGAGTGTTGAGGTCTCTTCCGTAAGATAAAATTAGAGGATGGATGAATAAACTGTATATGCTATCTTATCTCAACCAGTTTTATTTCCTTAAGTTTTTAGGTTCATTTTCTGTGTTTTAAGATGGATTTTTTTTTATCAAAATTCCTCTGAGTATAGTTCACTTTGAATACAGTTTCATTCAACAAATTATACCCAAAATTAAAACTGCCAGCTTCCAAGTGTATCAATTTTTACAATTTCTTTCCTGTATTATGTTTCCTTTTGGACTTGCCTAGTGCTCTCAAAATCAATTTCCCCATGTATTCCCTTGATGTTTTGTTGATTAGTGTTAGAAATATCTTGCAATTATTTGGTGTGCAGATTTGGCTACCTGGGTTGGACTTTGAAATTGGTTTCTGAAGTGTGGTAGGATACGATTTTGATTATGGAATTGGTGGAAATATTGAAAAGGCATGCAGAAAAAAGGAAGAGTGAATCACTGATCATAATGTTAATTGGGCAAAACATCCTGACAAGGCTGTAAGTGAAATGAAATACATAGGAAATTCACAGGAACAAACCTTGATTATGGTTTCTAGCTATTTCTTCTAATTACCTAGGCAAAACTTGTAAGTAGCCATTGCATTTAAGTCTATGTCTCGATTTGAGAAATTAAATATTTCAGTTTAGCATTATTTTTCTTTAAAAAATATTAAGCTATCTAAATTGACTCAGGCTTCCATAACAAAATACCATAACCTGATTGGTTTAAACAACAGAAATTTATTTTCTCACAGTTCTGGATGGTGGAAGCCCAAGATGAGGTTGGCAGCAAAGTCAAGTGAGGGCTCTCTTTCTGACTTATAGATGACTGCTTTTTTGCTACGTTCTCACACGCCAAAGACAGAGAGAGAGAGAGAGAGAGAAAGCGCTCTAGCGTCTCTATTTATAAGGGCATTAATCTCATAATGGGGGCCCCTACCCTCATCCAAATCTCATTACCTCCCAAAGGTTTTATCTCCTCATACCATTGTATTGGGGGGCCAGGGCTCCAACATATTAATTTGAAGGGGGAAAAATTCAGTACATTGTATAAAGCGGCAGTCCCCAATATTTCTGGCACCAAGCCCAGTTTCATGGAAGACAACTTTTCACCAGGATCCTGTGGGGGAGGGTGGAAGGTTTCAGGATGAAACTGTTCCACCTCAGATCATCAGACATTAGTCAGATTCTCATAAGGAGCACTCAGTCACCGGCATACCTTGCATGCACAGTTCACAATAGGCTTCTCACTCCTGTGAGATTCTGATGCCACCACTAATCTGAAAGGAGATGGAGCTCAGGCTGCAATGCTGGCTCATGGGCGTTCACCTCCTTCTGTGCAGCCCAGCTCCTAACAGGCCACGAACAGGTATCAGTCCAAGCCCTTGGGGTTGGGAATACCAGGTATAATATTTACATACTACATTTTAGTAGGTAATCCAGCCTTGTAACCACTCCTACAATCAAGATACAGGACAAATCCCTTATGCTGAAGAGGTTTCTTGCGTTCTTCTGCAGTTGATCTCCTCTCCTACCTGTGGTCCCATAGAACCACTGCTCTGCTTTTTGTCTTTATAATTAGTTGTCTTTTCTTATGTTTTATATAAATGAGATCATGTAATAGTCTCTTGTGTCTTACCTTTTTAATTTAGCATAATGTTTGGGGAAATAACTATGTTCATTTATATTGCTGAGTATTTACTATTCCATAGGCTTCAGGATACTATTTGTATTAGTCCGTTCTCTCACTGCCTTAAAGAAATACCTGAGACTACAAAGTTTATAAAGCAAAGAGGTTTGATTAGTTCACAGTTCTGCAGGCTATGTAAGAAGCATGGCTGGGGAGACTGTGGGGAGCTTTTACTCATGGCAGAAGGTAAAGCCAGAGCAGGCATCTTCACATGGCTGGACCAGGAGAAAGAGAGAGTGGAGAGGCGGCACACACACACAACCAAAATTTGTGAGAACTCTATCGTGCGAACAGCATCAAAGGGGGAAAATCTGTCCCCATGATCCAGTCACCTCCCACCAGGCCCCACCTCCAACATTAGGGATTACAATTTGACATGAGATTTGAGCAGGGACATACATCCAAATCATATCACCATTATTGTTTGTCACCAATTGATAGCCATGTGTGCTGCTACTAGATTTGGGCTGTTTTCAAGAATGCTGCCATGAACATTCACATACATATTCTTTTGTGAATATATATATATTTTTTTCATTTCTTTTTGAGTAAATACCTAGAAGAAGAGTTACTGGGTCATATGTAAGCATATATTTAACTTTATAAAATACTGCTATATTGTTTTCCAAAGTGGCAGCTTAACTTTGCATTCCCACCTAACACATGAGGTTTCTGCTGCTCCACATCTTCAGAAACACTTGGCATGGTTAGTCCTTTTAAATTTAGCTATTCTTATGAGCATGCAGAGGTATCTTGTTACTTTTATTTGCATTTCTCTGATGACTATTGATATTAACAATCTATTCATGTGCTTATGGGCCATTCTTTTGCAAAGTTTCTGTTTAAATATTTCACCCATTTTTCTTGTTATTTGTCTTATTAATATGAGTTTTTAGGTTTTTTTTTGTTTTAGCTTTTCCAAGATATATATAGTTTTTCCCAAATCTGTGGCTTGATTTTTTTTTCTCTTTTGAAGAGTGAATATTTTTAATCATTATAAAGTCTTTTAAGATTTTTTTAAAAATTAAAATGTTAACAAAATTTTGTATTCTTATACTAATGAGTAATTTTTTTCTAACCCAAATATTTTAGTCTATTTTCTTCTAAAAGTTTAATAATTTTCATTTCTTATATTTAGGTATGTGATCTATTTTGAGTCGATGTATGCGTATAATTTGAGGTAAGGGTCAAGGTTTTTTTTTCCTTATACCATATTGTGTTTCATAATTAATTTTTTTAACTAAGCTTTCAAATGGTAAAGTCATCACAACCTATTTCATTTGAGTTCTCAAACACATTCACTGCTGACGTAATTCCAGGTGACAATAGTTAATTCAATTAACTGCTTCAACATAGTAAGCTATAGGCTAATACATATCCATCTCTGAATAGTTATAGTTGTTATTTTAGATTTTTTGTTCTAACTAAGCCAGATGACTAACGTTAGAATCATTGTATTTCTCTGAAGATCATTCACCAGGGTCTTTTCTGCTGCAAATTATGTTACACATAGTGTTTGTGATTGCAAGCAATAGACCCTGTGATTAGAATACGGGGACAGGGACAGATGGCCAGGATATGTAGTGAGCTTGCATTAAGCGATGTCAATCATCTAGGCCTAGGTCTAACTGGAGAGATAGAATTCTTCACATATTTTAGACCAGCTCAATGAAGGACCTGACTATGCCTACCTTCAGGACCCTCCAGAATAATCGTAGGAGTTCGAGAGTTGGCAGTGGCATGTGACAGGTCGGTTGTGACAGGAGTATTCAGGATCAGGCCAAATGCCACTATTTCACCTTCCTTAACAAAACTGGGTTTCATGGGAAGTGCCTTTGTGAGTGCAAGCTAGTTAAAGCCGAGCCTAGCTCAAGTCATGAAAGGGAGTTCTACCCTTGAAGCCATACACTGAGAGCAATGATCCAAGAACAAAGAGAAGAAATTAACTCACATTTACTCTCTACTGTGTATCATATATGTACTTGGTAACCTTTAGCAGTTATTGTATCAATAATCATCTTGGTAAGCAAAATAATCCTCATTTTATATACCAGAAAACTGAAACTCTTGTGAGTTTAAATACATTTTCCAGTAAGTGGCAGGGCCAAAATTTGAACTCAGGCCAACAGGATGCCTAAGTATATGCCTTGAGATGTGGAAAATGGGAAGGGGTGTTTTTTAACTGAAAGAGGGAATAGGACACTTATAAAATGAAAACTAGCATTAGCGTCCCTGTTCATAGGACGGAACATGCAGGTTTTACTGTTTTAAACCAAATACCTCGGCGAAACTTTCCTAAGATTCTGAATTAGGTATTGTGATAGTCATTAAATTGCATATGAGTTTAAGCAAAGAGCTGCTGAAGGTAGAGAGGAACAGACTGTGCATTTCAGCTTCCAGGTGGATAATCACCAGCACCTCATTTGAGTGTTTACTCCGGGCTTTCACAGTTTAACACAAGAGGAAGAAAAGGAAGATAATCTCTTCAAAAACACACAACAGTGCTGTGCTCAGGCAGTCTCCCTTCCCGCCTTGTGACTGCGGCAGGCAGCCCACAACATTGAGTCTGTCCCAACTACAGCTCCACGTCCACTCTCCACTCTCTCAAAGAGCTCCTGAATATCCAGGACAGCTCAACACAGTGTTTATCTTCCTTTGAATTATGTGGCCGTGGTTGCGTTACGGTCACAAGGCCAGGAGGGCCGTCCTGGTACTGCCTGCCTGACTCTGCAGGTCCCCATGGGGCATGCCAGGGTGGACTCCCATCTCAGCTTGTCGGGATGAGGTGCTAGAATCCATAGTCTTTAAGTTAAAGGGAAGGAAGGGATGGGCAAGTGGAGATGTGAGTGATCAGCCACCATCAGGCAATGCTGGCAACCTCTAGAATCTGGAAAAGGCAAGAGTTTCTCATCTAGAGCCTCCAGGAGGGACATCCCTACCAACACTGTCCCTTTAACCAGTCAGACCTACTTTGGATGTCTGCCCAACGGAGCTATAAGATATTAGAATTGTGTTGTTTTAAGAGACTGAGCTGCTGGTAATTTGTTACAGCAGCCACAGGAAACTAATACGACACCTAAGGATATGCAGGTGTGAGAGCTAAAAAAAAAAGTAAAATAAAAAAAATAGAGCTGCTAAAGGAAACAGATATCAACTTGAATATAGTAACGTAGAGAACAATAAAGTAATAAGTTGAGGACTAAGCTCTGATTTTTTTCTTTTCTTGGCCAAATTTCTATCCAAGGGGCCTGGGAAATCATGCCCTACAAATGATAAATTCTCACCAGATGGGTTTTATTTAACCCTATAACTTACTTTTCAATCTGATTCTGATTTACTTTCCAATCTGACTCTGGTGTAACGTTATGTAACAAAGAAGAAAATAAAAATATTTTATCCCAAAGCATGTTTCTTTGCCATAGTTTGAAATGACCCTGCAAAGCCATCCTCTGTGGGGGAAAAATTTGCATCTGTAAAGAATCTGTATTACATAGCTGGATGTTTTTCTTCCAGGCCCTCCCAATCCTGAAGAGATTAACCAAGAGTCTAACACCTTTTAAAGGTTTGAGTAATAAACACTTGTCATCTATTGTCTCTAAAGGCAGTCACTATTGGACTTCGAAAGAACCTTGATCTTCACAATCTTTTATTAGTCCTTTCTATTGAATCCAGGTCTTTAGACAAACTCCACAGATTGTCAACCAGAAAATATTTAAATTTACCTATAGCCTGGAAGCGCCCCTACCCTCCGCCCCCCCTCGAATTGTCCCGACTTTCTGGAGCAAACTAATGTATTTCTCAAATTGTTTGATTGAAGTTTCATGCCTCCCTAAAATGTATAAAACCAAGCTACACTCTGACCCGACTTGGACACATGTTCTCAGGACCTCCTGAGGGCTGTGTCATGAGCCATGGTCACTCATATTTGGCTCAGAATAAATCTCTTCAAATATTTTACAGAGTTCGACTCTTTTCATAGATAAAGAAAAGAGGGGAAATTCAAATATATCACAAAAGAGGGGAAATTCAAATACATCACAAAGACTGATGGTTAAAAAGTATACTTTTAAAAGTTTAACTAGAGGAATTGAAAAGAGAATAGTTTCTGCTGAGAGTTGAATTAGAGTTCAGGAAAACAGCCAGTATTTTTCACCAACATTTTTACATTTTGTGTGTGTTTAAAATGAAATAAAGAGGCAATCATTTCCCTAACCTCAAAGAGACATGGGCTGTGATCATAAGAATAACACTGAGCTCATGGTAGGATTGATGACAAGAGACATTTAAAACAAGACATGTGCTTAGATATTCCACATAATAATTCTGAACTGTAAGAAGAAGAGAAAATTTTATAATTTTCCAGACATAAAGGACTTATTCATTATAAATAATTCATTATAAATAACAAGAAATTGAACTCACATGAAAATTCTAATTTTAACCTGAAGTTGTTGAAATCATTTGCATGGGTCACGAAGAGAATCGGGTGATAACACTATCATCCTCCAAGATAGTATTTGTCAAGATAAAAGAAAATATTTGCAGTCAACAATAGATATCTCATAGAATATAACACCAAAGTAACTCCAGTGAGGGAATGACTCAAGAAAGAACTCACACAAAAGTCACTAAATGATTCAGAGGGGAATGCAGCAGCCATGTTTGGAGATCAGAGAGCAAAGCAAAAGTCTTTACCGGGTTTCATGTGTCATGCAAGCATAGGAGAAATGGGGAGCTTAAAACCCTCTAAAGGTCTCTGCAGCTTGAGAAGAAAGACTAGGAAAAAAGTAAACAGTCGGGAAGGAAAAATAGCTGGTCTATTGATTCCATAAAATTGTTCAGATATATCTTTGATTCGATGCATAAATTAGGTACTTTCCTTTAAGAAAATATAGCAAAATTCCCAAGTTAACAAGAAAAAAATGAGAATACATGCATAGTTACAGATTTAAGCCAATGACAACAAGAATAGTTGTAAAGAAGATACAATGAAATAAATAAAATAGTAAGGATAAAATGAAGAACTAAATGAAAACATATCAGACAGTTGCCCTAAATATGGATAGAGCTGAATTTCCAATTAAAACGCAAATACTGTCAAACTTGGTTAATGAGCAAAATTAATTGAGATGCCGTTTATAAGAAACAAGTATAATAAAAAAATTGTTTTAAAAAAGCTAAATGTAAAAGGTTATTCAAAGATATACCAGACAGATAGATGCCTACCAAACAAAAGCAAAAGTGACAAAATCAACATCAGACAAAATGAAATTTATGATTAAAAATTCTGAGTAAGAAAGGGATATAATGCACTGTGACATTAACAATGGGATAGTCAAAAAAGATTGTATCTCAAACAACAAAACACCTAAATTTATTTTGTCAGCATTCTTAGATACAAAGAGAATCCACTTAAGATAGCATCAGCAAATGGGAGTTTATTAAAGATTATTTGATCATTTTCACAATCTCTAAAGGCCAGCATCCAAATTAGAGGCTCCACAGGAACACAGAGCCAAGAGCACCATCCCACCACTAAGCCAGACTTTATTAGCAGCAACTTACCTGTTGTCTCTAGCAATCATGTTATCTCTGATAGTAAAAGCTGAACTCTAGAAGCTTCACAGTTGCTGTAGAAAAAAAAATGCATTTGGTATTGTTGCACCTGGACATCCGAATGTGCAGCGAGGTTACCACGTTCTCTTTTTTGATATACATCAAAAATTTTGTATAGAGGTTAACTTCTAAACTAGCAGGGAGTAGAAAACAATAAAAATAAGTATTCAAAGGCGCAAGATAAAAAGAAATTGAAGAGATTTGATAAATGGAAAGCATGCAAGCACACAATTAACATAGAAAAAGTCCAAATATACCAATAATTATAATAAATATGTAACTTAAATGCTCCGGCTAAAGGATAAATCTGTAAGACAGGATATAGTATCAACCTATATACTGTTTAAAGCAGACAATTCTAAATTCTAATACAGAATGGATGAAAGTAGGACATAGAAGACTGTATGGCAAAAGTTGTAGCCTAAAGAAATATTGGCCACCTTGAACACCTCTTAGGCACCATAATGGAACACCTCACCCTCACTTTCCTAATGGTCATGGCCATACCTTCTTCTGTAGCTACTGTGGATGATGACTGTCACTAACCAACCGCATGAAGGCACAAATGACATCTTCTCATCTCACATGTGTGCCACGGACCTCTTAATTTTTTCCTGCAGAGTGTCCCTGTCAAAGTGAGAGACATTTGCTCAGTAAAGGTCTAAACGTGAAAACAAAAAAACCCTCATAACACTTCTCTAATAATCAGAAAAACATCAGACATATCAGACATATTGCAATAGAAGAGCATCCTATAACACACCTGAAAATGTATTTTTCATAAATGTCAAGGTCATCAAAAACAACTGAAGTCGGAAAAATGGCATATCCAAGAGGAACCTAAGGAGATACAACAGTTAAGTGTAATGTGATATCTTGAATGGGATCCTAGAACAGAAAGAGGCATTAAATAAAAACTAGGAGATCTGCATATAATCAACTTTAGTTAATAATATATTAATACTGGTTTATTAATTGTAAGAAATATACCATACTAATGCAAGGCATTAGTACTAGTAGAAACTGTGTACAGGGTGAGGGGATAAATGAAACCTATCTGCTCAATTGCTCTGTACACATAAAACTGTTCTAAATGTATGGTACATATATTCATAAAAAATTAATGTCAATATCCTCAAATTATGTCACCATTCACTAGGAAAAGTATTTAGAAAATGCGATAAAAATGTGACATTTACATTAGTTTCTAATGCAAAAAGCACCTACCAGTAAATCTATCAAGAGCAATGCAATATCTTTATCAGAAAATCGAGATTATTTATGAGAAAACATTTATATGATATCATATACATGAATTGGATGACTTAATATAAGAAAAATGTTGAATTTTTTTCAAGTTGATCTATCAGTTTAGTGAAATTCTAGTAAAACAAAAAGTCAACAGAGGTGTGGTTTTTGTGTACATGTTAAGTGTGCACTTGCACGTGTGCATGAGACTATGGGTTTAATTTCTTCAGATAATTCTCTACATACATGGAAGTGCAAAAGCCCAAGAGTGAGGAATACTAACTGCGAAGACATCCCTTAGAAGATATGATACACGATTATTAAACTACAGTACTTAAGAGTGAGATAATGGCACGAGAATAGACACGTAAACCTACGGAAACATAACAAGGAATCCAGAAATACAGTCCAGAATTTTGACATTGCAGATCATAGGAAAAAAGTCGAATGCTTCAATAAATCATGCTGGAAAAATTAGCATCCATATTTATAAATAAAATGAAATTCAACTACTACCTCACACAAAAATTTGAACACCCACATTTCCAATCAATCCAGCTGGATTATAGATATTCTTAATTTAAGCCAAACAATTATAGAAGAAATACAGAAACCTAAAGATATGATATCACTTTTTATGGTATAATTTTGTTAACCAACATATACAATGTAAACTGTAAAGGAAAAGATTCATAAATCAATGTCTTTCAAAATTAAGAATGTCTGTTAACCAAATGATCATGGACAGATCCCCAAAACAAGCAGCACAAGGATGGGAGATATTTGCAAGATGGAGGAATGATATACAAGATATACAGCAATGGAGGAATGATATGAGGATATACAGAAGAATCCATATGAAATGTTCAGAATTACTAAACACAACCTAGCCGAAAAGTAAGCACACAAAACGGAACAGAAAAGTAGGAAGCGTCAATGGTCCAGAAACATGGGAACAATGTTTAACTTTAGTAATGTGAATACATCCCCAGAATCATCATGCTGAGCAAAAGATTTAAGTTACATAAGCATTTGTAAACTAAATAAATAGTTTACAAGAACCAGGAATACATTAATTTATATGTATTCTCTAAATATCCATTTTATGTATATCCATATATATGTCGATATCTCTCTCTCTATATATACACACACACACACATATATATATAATTTTTTTCTTTTTTAATAAAGAAAATGAATGGAACTAAAAATGAATTTTTTTTAACAGGTGTAATGGGAGTTGAATGAATAGGAAGAAACAAACTGGAGAATTCATTTTGTTGGTCAGGTTTTGTGATTAATTATTGTTCTCATGTATACCATCTACTAAATAAATATAGCAAAAAAAAATTACTAGCTTATGTATTCCAAATAATCTACTAAGATCATGAGTGAAAGCCTGGTTTAACATCAGCAAATATACAAATAAATAGAAAGAGAAAAAAATATGCTTATAATTATGCATGCTGAGAAGGTAAAAGCTGAAGTCTAGTAGCTGCTAAGAAAAACTTGACATAAAATAAAAATATTTTTATAATTAATAAAACTGATGAGGCTAGTATCTGAAAATCACCACTAATGATTTTGCTATATGTTAAAACACTAAATCTATTTTTCATCAATTTAGAAATAAGAATATATGACAATGAATTTCAAATAAATTAAGCAATAAATGTAAAAGAAAGTTAAAGGAGATGTAAGAGAAGAATATTTTCATTAAAATAATAGGCTGAGTCGCCGGGCGCGGTGGCTCAAGCCTGTAATCCCAGCACTTTGGGAGGCCGAGACGGGCGGATCACGAGTTCAGGAGATCGAGACCATCCTGGCTAACACGGTGAAACCCCGTCTCTACTAAAATACAAAAAAAATTAGCCAGGCGAGGTGGCGGGCGCCTGTAGTCCCAGCTACTCGGGAGGCTGAGGCAGGAGAATGGCGTGAACCCGGGAGGCGGGGCTTGCAGTGAGCTGAGATCCGGCCACTGCACTCCAGCCTGGGCAACAGAGCCAGACTCCGTCTCAAAAAAAAATAAATAAATAAAATTAAAAAAAAATAAAAAAATAAAATAATAGGCTGAGAAATAAATGGCATGTCAATATTTATGAAAATAAATCTTTCTGTAGAAAATTTTTAGAATTGTTTCTACAAAAATATAGATAATATTTTTGATTATATATATTTCCAATACTTGCAAAGTGTCACCAATTGTTTTAGATAATCTAATTACAAAACATATTTATAAATCAATGAAACATTTCCATAAAATAATTCAAGTGGCAAAAACTTATGAAAATAAGTTAACACTCACAAATTAATAGTTATTTGTATTAATTTCCACAATGTCTCAACCCTAATATTAATTCTGTGCTTTTATCATTTTTTGTTTCATCTTTAAAATTTTAGAAATATCAAGAAAATCTTAAGAGTTTACATCAGTTATCACAAAGCAGAAAGACTAGCAAAATTTTACTTGGTATAAATTTAACTACCTCACCTGTTAACATTATATACACTTTAAAAATAACCAAACATGGTCAAGCTTTGACACGATTTAGCACTACTCTACTTCTCCCGTCGTTTATGTCTTGGAAGTGTCACTAGAAGTAAATTTGCTTGTGAAAACAGTGTTTTAAGAGTTTAGAAGACCGTTTTGAATAAAGTAAGGTTGCATAAAAAATAATTTTAGTTTTTTTGGGGGGTGTGTGTGTGATTACATTGGATGGGTGTGGTGTGTAGTCTATGATTCTTGACTCTGTATTTTTGGTTCATAATAGTTTTTAAGTAAAAATGGAAAACGGCATTCTGAAAGAGCACTGAATTTAAGGAGTGATGAGCACTGAAAGCTCTATTGCCAGATTGCAGACAATGAGGAAAGAAAATAAAAGCATTTAAGTTTAGGGCAAGTACATAATCTAATAAAACAATAAATGTCCAGCTAGCTGAAAACACTACACAGCAATGCAGGGCTGGAAAATCACAGTGGCACATCGCTAAGGAACCCAGTTGAGATTTGTGGGAGGAGGGGCCAGCTGGGAAGACGGAAATGCGTGTGGCATAAAATCCAGTACAGATGAGATGTAACTCTCCTTTTGTCTTCATATAATTAATAGCTTTTTAAAAAAAATTCTCAGTGAAACAATGTTGTTTAAAAATGTATTTTTAAAAGACATCATAGTTTCACTCAACCTATTAATAGCTTAGAGTACAGGTAAGAAAACCAAACACACACAAATCAGACAAAAATATGAGGCAGTACTTTAGCACTTAATAAAGTAACTAAAAGACTGGGAATGAAAATGCAAGGTAAGTATCTTAACTAGAATGGTTGAAAATGGAAGCCGGAAGGGCAGAGCGTCAGAGATAGAAGCAAATAGAATTTGCATAGATATTAAAGCATCTTTGTCAGGAACGAGATGGAGAATGGTGTTCACTTTTTTTTTTTCCCCCCAAAGTGTAACAAATACAATTGTTAGGTAGGGCTTTTGGGTAACGCTAAAGTTTTATTAAATCATATTATGATGTTTTTGTCTATATTGCTATCAAGTCCCTGAAGAAGACAATGTCTAATGAATGGGAGTTGGAAACTACACAATCTCCCTCAGCGACCCGAGGGAAAAAGCAGCTAGACCCAAAAGAGGCTTTGAGTATATCTAACGAATGCTATATCGATATTTTATATTAAGGCTTATTGTGACATAATTTACATACATACAATTTACCACTTTTAGTTGGGTAGTTCTGGGAATTTTAACAAATGCGGATACGGTACATGTAAACACCATCACCATTCCCGTCAACCTGACAAGCTCCTATTTTCTTTTTGGCAGTCAAATGCTCTCCCGAAACACTATACTCTCTCAACCACAGAGTATTCTAGCCACACGATTTTGCCTTTTCAGGAAAGTCACAAAAGTGGATACATGCATTTTGTAGCATTTGATTATGGCTTCTTTTACTTTGCACAGTTTTTGAGATTCACTCCTGTTTTTGCATGTATTTTTTTCCTTTTTTAAAAAATTGCTAAGTTATATTTTGTTGTACACATGTTACACAGTTTATCTATTTACCAGATGGTGAACATTTGGAGTGTTTCTACTTTGTGACTCTTAAAATAAAGATGCCACAAATATTTGAGTATTGGTTATTGTATGATATCTGTTGCATTTGCTTTTGGTAAAAAAGTAAACTTGGCATTGGTGAATCCATACGTAAGCAAATGTTATCTTCTCAAGAGACATCTAAATTGTTTTCCAAAGTAGCTAACGTTGTGTTTCATCACCACCAGTAATGTAAAGAGTTCTAGCTGCTCCAGATCTTTTCCAGCAATTGTTGTTTTTTTTAAAATTTTTAAAATGTTAGTCATAGTACATATATTGTAAAATTTCATTGCAATTTTAAATTGTATTTTCCTTATAATAAATAATGAGTATACCCTCATGTGTATAGTTGCAATTTTTATATCTTATGTGGTAAACTGTTACAATTTGCACACTTTTTTCTTTTGAGTTGATAAGGTATATTTATGAAAGTGTATTAATTCTTTATCCATTATGTGCTTTTGTAAATATTTTTCCCATTCTATGGCTATCCTTTTGATTTTCTTCATAATACCTTCGAAAGAGCAGACCTTTGTAACTTGGCTGATATTTAATTTATCAATATTTCTTTCACGGCATGCAATTCTTAAATCTATCTAGTAATCCTTTGCCTAGCCAAAGATTATGTATCATTTTTTCTATATTTTATTTTTGACTTTCTATAATTTGTTGTTTTTCTATATTTCTATCTTGGACTCATTTTGAATTGAATGTTATCTACAGTGTGAAGGCATAAGGTGTTTTTTTTTGTTTGTTTGTTTGTTTTTGTTTTTTTTTGAGAGATACAGGGTCTTGCTCTGTCATCCAGGCTGGATGGAGTACAGTGATGTGAGCCTAGCTCACTACAGCCTTGAATTTCTGGGCTCAAGCAATCCTCATGACTCAGCCTCTCAAGTAACTGGGACTATAGGCATGCACTACCATACCCAGCTTTAAACGTTCTAATATGGTTATGGAATTAATCCAGTACAATCATAGGAAAGGTCTACTGTTCTCTGTTGAATCTGCTTAGCACCTCCATCAAAAATCAACTGATCATATATGTGTGAGTCTTATTTCTGGACTTTGTAGTTGATTTTATAAATATGTCTACCCTTAGGCCAATACCACAATGTCTTAAATAATGTACTTTTGTGTTGTCTGGAAATAAGACATTTGTTCTTCAAGTTTATTTTTAAACCTTTTGTCTATTTTAGATCTTTTACTTTTCCTTATATGTATTAGAATTAGTTTGTGAATTTCTATAAAAATATCAGGTTAGATTTTGAGTGGCATTGTGTTGAATCTTTCAAGACGTGGATACAGTAAATTTTCCCAATAATATCAGTATTCCATTATTTTCTTCTTTAATAATTCATAAATTTTAGCATAAATATCTAAAACCTATTTTGTTACTTTATCCATAAAAATTTCATTATTTGATACTGTTATAATTAGTATTTTTTAAAATTTTAGCTTCAAATTGTTCATTTGTAGACTACAGAAATATAGCTGATTTTTTTATTAACCTTGAATTTTGTAAATTAATACACTCATTTATTGCTTTTAATAGCTTTTTTGAAAATACTTACTTTCTAAGTTAATAGTCATGAGAGTAGCAAATAAAACCATTTATTCTCTTTCCTTCTGATTTTTCTGCCTTTTATATCTTTTTCTGTCTCTATTGCAGTGGCTGTATCTTATCTCAAACAATATTAAATGTAACTGGTAAAAGTAGACATGCTGACTTTGTGTTCTCCCCAATATTAGGAAGAAGGTGCTTAGTTCATTAACTTTACTAGGCATAATGTTAGTTGCAGCTTTTTAGAAGATTCCCTTTACCAGGCTATTAAATTTCAGTTCTGTTCTAGTTTACTGAGCATTTGTAGGCTCATTAGTTATATTTTGTTTTTATTTATATATAATTAGTCTTTCATTAAATTTAAAAAATTCTTAGCCATTTCCTCTTTAAATCTGTTTTTCCTAGATTATCTCTCCCCTCCTTCTGATAATTCAATTATAAGTATAATATACCATTTATATTATCCCACATCACTTGATATTTTCACTTCTTTTTGTTCTTCAAGTTAAGTAATAAGCATAACCTGCCTTCATGTTCATTATTCAGTCTGCTCTCTGACAAAATTCCCCTCCTTCATCCATTTTTCTACCTTTTGTATTTAGATCATTTGACATACATACCATGGTTATTTTAATTTGCCTATCTAATAGTTCCCAAATTTGGGGCATGTTTGGGTATGGTTTTGTTTATTCTTGACTATTTTCCTGTCATTTTTATTAGATTCTGGACATTCAGAACAGTAAAGACTGAGCTTTTTAGTGATGTTAGAGGAGAAGCACGACTGACATGTTTATAAGTTAAAAGGGTTGAGCAGTTTGAATTCTGCGCATCTAGCAACGGCTTGCAAATACTCATTAGGTCTATAATTTCCAAAAATAATAAGGAAAGATTTCAAGACACCTCTTGCTATCCTGATTGTCACATAAGATCTTGAGTTTTCTGATATGAATTTCTATTTTTAACTTTTTATTGTGATTAAAAAACATATATAATGATATCTACTTGTTTAACAAAGCTTTAAATACACAGTACAGTAGGATTAACTACAGGCACAATATTGTACATCTTCACACTTGTCCATCTTGTATGACTGAAACTCTATACTCACTGAGCACAACTCCCCATTCCACTCCCCTGCCAGTCCCTGGCAGCCACCATTCTACTTTTGTTTTTTTGTGATGTTGACAACTTCAGATACCTCACATAGTGTAAAAAGGCAATATCCGTCCTTCTATGACTGGTTCACTGTACACAATGTCTTCAACATCAGTAAACCTTGAGGTCATTATTTTTAAATTTGCTCCCAATCTCTTATTCTAGCAACATCAAAATACTCATTGTAATAGGTCATTCTTGCATTGCGATAAAGAAATATGTGAGACTGAGTAAATTACAGAGAAAAGAGGTTTAATTTGTTCACAGTATTGCAGGCTGTACAAGAAGCTTGGTGCTAGCATCTGCTCAGCTTCTGAGAAGGCTTCAAGGTGTTTTACTCATGGCAGAAGGGGAGTGGGAGCAAGCATATCACATGGCTCGAACAGGGGCAAGAGCGAGGCAGGCAAGGTGGCACACACTTTTAAACAACCAGACCTCCTGAGAATCCCCTCACTATTCTGAGGTAGTACCCAGCCATGAGGGATCCACTCCCATGATCCAAACACCTCCAACCAGGCCCCATGTCCAACACTGGGGATTACCTTTCAACCCCAGATTTGGGCAGGAACAAATATCCAAACTCTATCACCCATCTATCTTACATTAGGGAAATTTGGTGTATTAAGGCTAAATATTGTTTACAGCATCAGAAGTTAAATAAAACCCCAAAGACAAATCCATTCTTCTCTTTGATCACATCTTTTTAAAAGTAAATCTTTGTATTTTATCTTATATCAAATAGTCTTAAAGTGAGCAATGCCACAATAAGAAAATGACAAAACTGAAATTAGTTATTAAGTATCTCTGCAAGGTTAAATCCCAGAGCAGAACGTGTGCAAAATTGCAACCACAGTTAAATTGGCGGCCAAAAACAAAATTAAGTCAGTGAGTTGAGGACAGAACATGGAAAGAGAAAATAATTGAAAATAAATAATTGAAAGTGATAGCATCAAAATGCCACATGTGGAAGTAATTATGGTTAAAATTCATTGATCTGACATTATCAGCCGTTTCACATTACTGATTCTTCCAAACAAACAAGTATACCAGATGTTAGTGTGATGTGATTGAACAGGAACAAGATTCGGAGTCATCACCATAATTTATATTCTGTATTCAATTGTCAAATGACTTGAGATCAACTATTTATCCCCAAATCCTGGTTATTCATCTTTAAAATTAGCAATAACATCTAGCTTCTAGAGTTCTGAAATTTAAAGAAATTATTGCATATAGAACACCCAGTACTGTTCCAGTCACATAGGATGTACCAACTTTTGCTTTTTTAATCTTATAAAAATTTTCAAAGGTCTTTTATAGTGCTTTGTTCTTCCACATGCGTTTTCAATGGAGAGGCACCTGGCCCAGGTTCACCTCTGGATAACTCTGGGTCATCATACACTCTCTTCCTTCTTTGAAGTCCTCTATCAATTACTGTCAATGTAATTCAAGTAGCAGTTAATCACTGCCTACCTTGTGACACCTCTCCTCTTGTGGTCTTGCACTGCTAATCAGCAGCTCGAGTTTTATATTCACTCTCGATGACTTTCTCTATTAGTTTGTAAGCACCTTGAAAGCTGAGGCTTTCTTTAAGGTTTTGTCTTTCCCACAATGTTTTAGCAAACATAGTAAAAGGAAAAGTTGTTGTCACTGCTACTTTTTAAAAATAAAGCCTGCTTATATAAATATATATTTTAATAAGATACTTAGGGTCTCCAAATTCATACAGGATGGCTTGTCCCTGCACCAAATGGTCCCATTAAAAATTTTTTGTTTGTTTGTTTGAGGTTAGGAGATTGAGACCATCTTGGCTAACACAGTGAAACCCCGTCTCTACTAAAACACATACACACACACACACACAAAATTGGCCAGGTGTGCCTGTAGTCTCAGCTACTCAGGAGGCTGAGTTAGGAGAATTGCTTGAACCCAGGAGGCAGAGGTTGCAGTGAGCCGAGATCACGCCACTGCACTCCAGTCTCAAAAAAAAAAAAAAAAATCATTTTGCTTAATATCACATGTGACCATATGTTGTAGATCTTTTTTCTAAGTGAGATTTACATGATTTTTCAAAATGTAGTGCTTTGGTAGTTGTATTGAATCACTGGAGAGAAGTGTTAAAAATACAGATTTTTGCCATACCTAAATATTCTGATTAATGAAATAACATAGAGGTAATATAGTTGTGATTGCCAGCTAAGAAATCACAGATGACCTAAACTTCAAAAAACTTTATGAACTTACCAATTTATTGTGACAAACAACCTCTTTTACCTTCCTAGATGATATGCTACTTCTTGACTGCAACTTTGATTTCTTTATAATTTTCATTTTTGTTCATTTTTAATTTCTGTTTATTTATTCTACATATGTTTTATTGATTTCTATTTCTCGCCCTCCATAATGATCTTTTCCATAGTTTGTACTCACTCTTTCTGCCATAAATATGTTACAGGTAAGCACGTGTGCATGCACACACACATGCACACACACACACACACAGACTTTCAAATCTTAACTATACACAGGTTTTATGGCAAGGGCTTCCTACCTTCTCTATAATTCTGTTCAAATCTCACAAATATCCTGTTTCTGAAGGGAATTCAATATGTAAACAGAGATAAGTAAAATAAAGTAAGTTACCCAATGTCATGTAGCTGGAATTTATCAGAACAAAATTTTATGCTCAAGATCTTCTATGTTCAGAGCCATGCTACTGTTAACCTCCCCAGAGAGAGATTAAGGAGTTTCAGAATTCCTTCTTTAGATATTATGAGCAATGCTTAAATAATCATTTATATTGTTTATGGCATCGTTTACTAAAGAGTAAGTTGATGTGTGTTGGCAAGGAACTATAATGTTATCTGGTTTCTAACAGCTTCATTTCTGTGAAGGTGAAATGAATAGCAACTGAAATTCTTAAAAAAAGCTAAGTCAGTGGCTAAAAAATTTCTGCATACAAAAATGAAATGGATATTTAGACTTAGTATGTACTTGTTATTGATTTTGTATTTTCCTGTCACTCTTCACTAAAATACTTTATGTTTATGAATGTGGTGATGATAATCTAGCAAATTCACTGTGCTGAGTAGATGTAGGTCCTGTTCATTTTATTCATCTTTCTCTCAGAGAAATAATTCCCTTTGAAGTTGATGTATAGGTAAAACAGGTTAAGGAGACGAGACGTGAAAGAAACTTAGGGGAATTCTGAGAGTCATTTGCTTTGACAGCCAAATTGAATAGTGGACATTAATATAAATCATGTTCTAACATGACTGAACAATGAAAGATTTGAACATACACATACAGAGGGAGAGTGCGAGAGGATATATATTTTTTCACCCTTCATGCCTAACTATTAAAAGAAAACTCAGATGACATAACATTACTATGTCATATATATGCTAATGTCTTTACTCTTCCAAATCTGTTTCTTTTGCTTTTGCATCAAATGACCCTCTCCTCATAGTTGCCCAACCAAATCTTTCCCATCCTTCAGGAAACTTCTCAGTTAAATGTCCATAATTTTTGAGTGGATTTTCAAAATCCCCAAGTTTTTTCTCCCATGAGCCTTGTATATTTGCAGATATATTTGCAGTCATCATCTAACTACCATTTAAGACGGTGGCTGGTATAGGCCTTCTCAGCATCACTTATTGTCTATTATACTCGACCAGTATTAGGTTGAATCATCACTGTGATTTTCATCTGCTTGAGTGTAAACTCCCAGAGGATGGGGACTTTTTGGTTTCATTAAAGATAATGTACATAATGGACATTGCTAACCAATTGTTTAAAATGCACTAATAAAAGGAGACTAAAATGTCTGTAGATGTGAATTTAAAAATACTTCCGGCCGGGCGCGGTGGCTCAAGCCTGTAATCCCAGCACTTTGGGAGGCCGAGACGGGTGGATCACGAGGTCAAGAGATCGAGACCATCCTGGCTAACACGGTGAAATCCCGTCTCTACTAAAAAATACAAAAAACTGGCCTGGCGAGGTGGCGGGTGCCTGTAGTCCCAGCTACTCGGGAGGCTGAGGCAGGAGAATGGCGTAGACCCGGGAGGCGGAGCTTGCAGTGAGCTGAGATCCGGCCACTGCACTCCAGCCTGGGCAACAGAGCAAGACTCCATCTCAAAAAAAAAAAAAAAAAAATACTTCCTACACGTATCTCACGGGTAACGATGCTTGATTACAAACAGTACCACAAAAACTGCATGCCCAGTTCTCTGTACAAATTTAAACTATTTTCACACTAGTCCTAATCAAAATATAAACTTATATTAATAAGCCAGGAGAAAATTCAGTGCTTCTACTTAGTAGAAGCAGAAGCTGATCAGATTTTGTTTTCTTTTCTTTAAGACAGCAGTTTTTAAATTTTTTTCTGCATAAAATCTTCAACAGGTGGGGAGGTCAATTCTTCAAATCTTTATGTGAAAGATAAAATCACAAAATCAGTGAAGTTACATAGTATCTCTAAAATAACAGTTAGTCAATGAAAGCAGTAAAAATAGGACCAAATAATGTTTTGCAGCATTTCATCGCCTGGTGAAAAGTCTGCTAATTAGATGTTGGTAGCCATAGGTCTCATGTATTCTCTTTTGGTTCAGTAAAACATAGCTACAATGAAATTCAGCTATTTCTTCCTTTCTTCTTCTTCATTGTCATTGTTGTTGTTGCTGCTGGTGGTGGTGGGTTGTGTGTTTGTGTGTGTGTGTGTGAGAGTGTGTGTGTGTGTTAAAACGTCCCTATTTTAAATCATTATGAGACTAGATTATAATTTTGTGGGAAAAGAGTATCCTCCAAGATCATGGAGAACTGAAACTTTGCATTGGTTTTTTCTACTGGCAGATGCCATCCCAAATTTTCTGTATGTGTCTGCACGTGTGTGCGCGTATTATCATTTTAATTTTTAATTTCTTAGACTCTGACTTTGAGTGTTTTTATTAGACATGGATATTTTGTGTGCTGGCAAAATAGAAATAAAACTCCTGTAGCATACCAGTTGTTCCTTTTCCTCATAAGAAATTATCAAATCTTTCTTCTAGCTAAATACAATACTGACATATTTAATATTAGTCTATTGAAAATAAAGGATGGGTTCTTATTATTACAAGTAAGAATAAAAATGCCTGCCATCTAGAAGCTAATATTCTAGAAGAAAACAGAGCAGCATGTCTGGGTCATACCTGGGTGTTCACTTTTTTCCCCACTATTTTACATGCAGCTGAGACATTTAGAGAATCCATGAATCATGACATTTTCTGGAATCAACGGACATTTAAAATAACCTAGAATCCACATTTTCCTAACCATTTTGGCCCAACACCCTTCTCACTGTAACAGATAGCATTTATAAACATATTTTTTAAAAATAATATTATTGTTCCATGATACATAAATTATTGGGCAATTTTTTTAAAGTCTTAATTTGTTTTAATTTAACTATGAAATGAGAATAAGATAGTACTTATCTCGTGATATTATTCAGTAGATTCATTTTTATTAAACTATAAAGCATACAAAAATCTCTGGAATGCAGCAAAAGCAGTGATAAAAGGAAATCTTAAAGAGCTAAATGCCTATCACAAAAAGTTAGAAAAATCTCTCAAACATGTGCAGACCTGCCCCCACCCTGCTGAGAGCACACATGTGGGGTCCACTGCTGCCCTATCAGAGCACTCTTGCCAGCTATCCCCTTCATCGTGGTGCTGCCAGTGAACTGGTAACACTTCTGCCCTTGTAGACAGTAGGTGCTTAACTTTGAGGGGCCAGAGTACAAATCTGCAGGCCTAGTCCTAGCCCCTAGGATTAAAGTATGCACCCCAGGAGTGCTGAACTGAGCCTTGGTCCCTAAAAGCATCCAGAAATAAAGACAATCAACTAAACCAACTCATACTGTAGTTCAAAGGCCAGAGTGTCGTCTTCCCTCCAAATGACCCTGCTAGCTCCCCAGCAATTGTTCTAATCACAATGAATCACTGTGCTCCATAGCACATGGGACCGAATAGAATTCAGAATCTGGATAGCATAGAAGCTGACTGAAATACAAGAGAAGGCTGAAACCAAATCCAAGGATAACACTAAGCAGCCAAGAGTTGAAAGATGACATAGCCATTTTAAGAAAGAAGCAAGGTGAACTTCTAAAAGTGAAAAATTTACTGAAGGAATTTCATAATTCAGTTGGAAGCAGTAGTAACAGAATAGACCAAGCTGAGACAAGAATCTCAGAGCTCAAAGACTGCTATGTTGAGTCAATGCAGGCAGATAAAAATAAAGAAAACAGAATTTTTAAAAATAAATAAAACCTCCTAGAAATATGGGATTATGTAAAGAGACAAACATACAACTCATTGGCATTCCTGAAAGAGATGGAGAAAGAGCAAACAACATGGAAAACACTTTCGAAGACGGAAATTTCCCCAACCTTGTTACAGAGGTTCAAGTGCAAATTCAGAGAACTTATGCACTCTACAGGATGACCACTTCAAGACACACTCATCAGATTCTCCAAAATCAATGTTGTTAAAATGACTACATTGCGCAAAGAAATTTACAGATTCAATGCTATTTCTATCAAACTGTTAACATCATTAAAAAAAAAATACTTTAAAATTATATGGAACCAAAAGAAACAGCCCTAAAATCCAAAGCAATCCTATGCAAAAGAATAAAGTCAGAGACATCACACTGCCCAACTTAAAATTATATTGTAAGGCTACAGTAACCAAAACAGCATGGTGATGGTACAGAAACAGATCTATAGACAAACAGAACACAATGGAGAACACAGAAGTAAAGCCACATACCTACATCCATTCAAACTTTGACAAAGTTGACAAAAATAAGCAAAGGGGAAATGACTCACTATTTAATCAGTGGTGCTTATATAACTGAAAAGTCATATGCAGAGGAATGAAACTGGGCTCTTACCTTTCGTTACGTACAAAAATTACCTCAAGTAGGTTAAAGTTTAAATGAAAGCCCTCAAACTATTACAATCTTGGAAGAAAATGTAGGAAACACCATTCTGGGCATCGAACTTGGGAAATAATTTATGATTAAGTTCTCAAAAGCAATTGCAACAAAAACAAAAATTGACAAGTAGAATTTAATTAAACTAAAGAGCTTCTGTACATAAAAGAAGTATAAACAGAGTAAACAGACAACCCACATTATGGGTGAAAATATTCACCAACTATGCATAGACAAATGTCTAATACCCAGGATCTATAAAGAACTTAAACAACTCAACAAGAAAAAAACCATACAATCTTATTAAAATGTAGGCAAAATACATGAACGGGCACTTCTCAAAATAAGACATACAAGTGGCCAAAAAACATGAAAAAATACTCCACATCACTAATCATCAGAGAAATGCAAATCAAAACTACAATGAGATACCATCTCACACCACCCAAAATGGTTATTATTAAAAGTCAGAAACAACAAATGCTAATGAGGCTGTGTAGAAAAGAGAACACATACACACAGTGAAAAGCAGTTTGAAGATTTTTCAAAGAATCTAAAACAGATCTACCATTCAACTCAGAAACTCCATTACTAGTTACATGTCCAAAAGAAAATAAAACATTCTAACAAAAAGACAACTGCATTCATGTTTATTGCAGCAGCACTTACAATAGTGAAGACCATGGGATCAGTGTAACTACCCATCAACAGTGGATTGGATAAAGGAAATGCTGCACATATACATCATAGAATACTACACAGCCACCAAAAAGAATGAAATCATGTTCTTTAGAGCAACATGGATGCAGTTGGAGGCCATTTTCCTAAGGAAACTAACACAGAAACAGAAAACCAGATACCTATGTTCTCACTTATAAGTGGTAGTTAAACATTGAGTACTAGTGGACATAAAGATGGCAACAATAATTTGGGACTGCTAGAAGGGGGAAGTAAGGAGGAAGGCAAAGGTTACAAAACTGTTAAGTACTATGCTACAACTTGGATGATAGGGTCATTCATATCCCAATCTCAGCATCACACAACATACCATGTAACAAATATGCACATATACCTCCAAATCTAAAATAAAAGTTGAATTTTTTTTTAATGAGAAATGGGAAAACACACAAAATAAATTTTAAAGCATTGGAAATTGTCAGTTACACTATTATGATGTATATATATACACACACACATATATATGTTTGTTCAATATATAAATATTAGGTAAATAAATTATTAGTAATTATTATATAAAGTTCAAAATAATAAAATAATCATTTTCTTAATGCAAATATGAAATACATGTCTTCCCTTATATAAAATGTGGCACATGATGTTTAATCGTAAGTACTACTTTAAATTATTTTTCTATGAGCATGCTCTATGAAGACATACATTTAAGATAAAATACTATTTTGCTTGGCAAAGTCAAGCTCGTGTTAAAACATAGTTTGAACCTTAATTTGACAGGCAAAAACTGCTTTCATTTTTTGAGTTAACTATTTTTAAATAAATTACAAAAATATATTTTCTGATTGAGGTTTGTAGCACTTACTTAGAAATAACATATTATGGGTGTGGATAATTGTTTTCTCACTAAAAAGATAGATGTAATTATCTCTCTATGTCCATTTTTTAACACAGTTTTCCATAGTACTAGGATCATCCTGAAGCAGCCAACAAATTTGATCAAGAATAAATGAGTCTATTGTACTCATAGAACATATTGAGGCACATTAAAATAATTATTACCAACTTTATGCTCATAACTAATTTCTTACATTTAATATTACTAATGCTTCCCCATCTTTAACCACTGAACTCTAGTGGATCTTAAACAAAACGTAAAACTGAGGATAAAAACAATTTAAAACTATAGATTAATCAAAATAACTTTGAGTGACAAACTATTACCAGCCACATGTGACACTAAATAGGCATATTTAATAGATGGAATAAAAAGTTCCAAGATCTTGAACAAAAATAAATGAATGCTTGATGCATCCCAGTTTAATTGCCTCAATTCATGTATATCCTGTCCTTTCTTTATAGATACATGTCCTTTCTTTATGGACATATTAGTGACAGTCCCCATATATATTTATTTATGCACACGTGTCCTTTCTTTATGGATATATTAATGACAGGCCCCACTCTCATCAATAGTTATCTGTTGAACATTCACCATTGTGTATGTGAGTGATCCCTGAACAGGGCTTCAAAGCAAACAGTGTTTTGGAGCTACAGTATTCCTTCGGTCCCCAGACCATTCCTTAATGCTGTTGAACCCTAAGGGTCCTATATGTAATGGTGGCTGATGCAATGTGTTTGTAACATAATTTGAAATTTTGCCATGCAGTGACTTAAAATGTAACTGTGTGATTGAGTTTAGCTATAGGTTTTCAATAGGTTGGTGCATTGATTTTGGCTGGAGAATGACCCTTCACTCAGCCCTTCTCCTTTGCCTACTCAATGCTAGCAATATGAGTCAGATAAAGGTTGGAGAAGAGGGAATTAAGGCCATCTTGAGAGACATTTAACTATTTGATTAACCAGAAGAAATTGATTCTAAGTGATTTAAAAGATTTTCTACCTTACTAGGAACTAAAGAAGTAAATCATCCTCCATGTGTAGCCAGGAACCCCAAGAAGAGAGGTTGAAAGTGATTTTAGGTAGAACTTCTTAGAATGACTGAATTAAAGGTCTAGTAGAGACTAAATATGAGACTTGTCTCTTCTGGCAAGTGTAGGGGGCACATTATCTTCCATATCATGTTGTGAATCGTTGCAGCAGGAGATCAGGAAGCCTCTCCAGGATATTAACAAACAAAGTTGGTGGGGTGCAATGGATCACCTCCGTAATCTCGCACTGTGGGAGAGATCTGTGGAGGATCGCTTGAGACCAGGAGTTCCAGAACAGCCTGGGCTACGCAGCAAGACCTACTAAAAATAACAAAAATAGCAGGGTGTGGTGGTGTGTGCCTGTAGTCACAGCTACTTGAGAAGCTGAATGGGGAGGATTGCTTGAGCCCAGAAAGTAGAAACTGCAGTGAGCTGTGATTGTACCACTGTACTCCAGCCGGGGCAACAGAGCTAGACCGTGTCACACACACATGATGGATTTCCTACTTTGCTAATCCCTTGAACTCCGTTACAGGATAAACTATTAGCTTGTTTGCTGGCAAAGTCTCATTGATGCTTTGTCAAGATTAGGGTTAGGATTTGGAAGTCAGCTTCTTCCAAGGGCAATTACAGATTTATATGCTTTTTATTTATTTATTTGTATTCCATGCACCTATTTCTGTAACTGGAAAAAGACAGCTTGTTGGTAAAAATAAAATTAGTTGGTCTGGTCCAGTGTTCACATCACCTTTATGTTTTGGAAGCCTATAGAGTGCTGCGAATTGAATTTTAAACTGAATCTACTGAATGATCAAGAATCAAGGCCTTCAGCAGGAAATACAGATAATACAGAATTAGAGTCTGGACCAAGGTTTTTCCAGAAAATCTTCAAGCAGAAGAGTTATCTTGTGTTCTAGCCTGAAGAAAGCATGGTGCCATGCAGAAATCCAGGCAAATAAAAAGAAGTAATTTGGAAGAAGACTGTTTATATGGTGATTATCAGAGAAAGTTGTTTATAAGGTGGAACTTAGAGTAATATAGTTAACATAATAAAGATAATCAAACTAGTCATTGCCTGGGCCTTACTGTCTGAGACATGAAAAAACTTTCCAGAAACAAAAATAAATGTTAATATCGCATATTAACATGTCTAACTAAGAACCATTTAGCCTTAAAGCTTTGTTTCTAATCACTTAGGGACTTATGGGCACCTCTCTCTCTAGCATCTTAATGTGTGGAAAGAAACATTATCTCTAATGGTTATCAATCTACAGAGAATTGTTCTTTGAGAAGTTATTGTAGCCCAATCCCCACTTCACATTTTAATAAATTCTAGCTATGGCTAGAACATAAGAGAGAATTCTATTGAAAGCAGGCAAAAGAACTACCAAAAGGCTGAATTTATTTCTCCAATGTTCAGTGTGTTCAAAAGTGGGTATAAAAAGCAAGATTGTTGTTGTTGCTAGAGTAGTGGCAAGTAAAAGCCATAAAATAGTCAAGAGTTAGAGAAAAGACAGAGCTTGTGATAAAGAATCAGTATTGATTTTAATCCACAGAAGTAAGTATTTTGGAATCAATAACTGGACTGCCTGAGGGAACAGGACTTTTGAAAGTCCCACTGTGACTCTGAAAACTCCAGGTTAGTCCCAAGTAATTCAAATCCAATTAACCGCATAGTCATCACATTGGAGATTTTCCAGTTTTAATGGTCACAAAAATGTCAGTTGAAGTCTAGGCTACCAGAAAGGCAGAGAAGACAGTGGCCATGAGGAAAATCAGCTTTTCATGGGTTGAATCAGTGGTCATAATTAAAGAAGAAAAATCTTTGAAAGATAATCTATCAAACCGAGTAGAAAGAGAATGTGCCAGACTGAAATACAGCAAACTCAAGCTACTATAGTGAAATAACTTGAATATCTGAAATAATAGGTGATTGCACTTTGAAAATCACAATCAAAATGGAAGAAAACACTGTTTCTATCCCAGGGACTCACTGTCTTTTGTGCCCTCTACCCAGTGCACAAGCTCTCAGGATCATGGCCAGACATGGGCATCTGTTTTTGTTTAAGTGAACCTGCTTCACCCACTAAAAGTGAATGTAATATGTACTGTATTCGTTCCACACTTTTAAACCATACATCCATTTTGCACATACCCTAGAAAAATAATTACATCTAATTTCTTCCTGAAATGTCTAGAATTAATATAAGTATTGCTTCCAGATATATTACAGATATTTCAGACAAACTAATTATTTACGACAAGACAAATATTTAGAAGTCCAGATATCCAGTACTTTAACTGGGTATCCTTCACTTGCATTGATTTTGTAGTCATCTTTGTATAGCATAACCTGACTCATAGTTCAAGGCCCTGTTCTGATTCTGAGCCTGTTAAAAAGCATTTTGTTGCTACTGAAACAGCCAGGAATCTCTTCTATTTCTTCCAAAATCTTACTGTCCTTAGGATAAAATATACATAATCAAAAATGTGCTAACTTCCAGAATGGCAATGTAAGGAGTCAGTGGACTTTCTCCCCAGTGAAACACTTTTATTAATAAAATAATAATAACAATTCAAATTATCTAAAATATTTGTAAATAGCATGTAGCAAATTTCAAAAAAAAGTTTATCTAAAAAATCTACTAGATAGTGATAGAACAACAATAATATTTTTTGTAGCATTTGAGACATGATTTGCTGCCATGGCCACCCTTATACCAAGTTCAATGTGAACGAAATTCTACTCTGGGTGTCTGTGGCCAAGAAAATCAAGTTCCTTCTCCCAACACCCAACCTAGAGCTATGGGACACCAGAGAGGGTAGGCAGCCAAAATCTTTCATCCTCCTTCAACACTATGTTGCAGAAGCTCTGTTCCTGGTGAGAGGATCAGAGTTTCCTCCCTCATGAAGTCCTCACTCATAAGGCAGAAGGGTATTCCTTGCCTCTTCTCCAGCCTGCTTGGAGGTGAGAGGTTCCACAGTGAAAGAGGCAAGCCATGAAGATCAGGGGCTACTATCCCTATCCAATACCTCATTCATAGAGTATAGGTATAGAAACATATTGGAGAAACAGGCCACTCTCTCCAATCCCAGGTCCAGTGCAATGGCAAAGACATGGGCCCAGGGGACGAGGAATACTTTAAGAAAGGAGATCTCTGCAGCTCTCCATAAGGGAACTGACTTTATTTGAAACACACTATGAAAAATTTATGCCTGAAGAATATCTAGTGGTAAGTAAATAAGAGAAGGTTAGTAGCCCGTGACAGTGATAGCAACAAGCAAAATATTAGCGTGGCTAGAGGGTAAGCAGAAAGAACTAGAGAAAGAGACAGCTAAGAAGAGCCTTCCTGGAATTGAAGCAGCTTCTGAGACAGGCAACACCCTTCTCATGCAAAGTTACCCACTTTAATTGGATTAGATTGTGAAGCCATTTATGCTCCCAGAGCATTGCCATAAAATAAATAAATAAGTAAACAAACAAACAATCAGCTGGTAAATAATAGAGGCTATGAGCTGGATACAATACTGAAAGAGGAAGCCCAGCTAAAAGCTTAAGGGACTCTTCAGCAAGATACACTTATAAAGAGGCTGGCTAAGACCACAGCCATCTCTGATGGTCAGACAGAATGTGCCCAAAATGCCAAGCAGGGCCCTCTGAGGAGTGACATCAGAAACGACACACTGTTGGGGGAAGAGACCTCGCTGAACTAATTCAGCCAGATCACTAACCAAATAATAACAAGCCCTTGAGAGGGAGATGGGCTGCTGGTGGGTCAATTTGATTTCCAGATTGGCTACAATCTGTTATCTAACATGTCCAATTTTTAACAGAAAAGAGGCAGATAGAGAAACAGAAAAGTGTGACTCATACATAGAAAGAGAAAAGCATGCTAGAAACTTTCTCTAGAGTGCCCAGATGTAGGATTTAGCAGACAAAGATGTCAAAGAAGCTACTATACCTATATTCAAAGAACAACAGGAAGTCATGTTTAATGAATTAAATGAAAGTTATAGCAATGGCTCATCAAATAGAGAATAGCAATAAAGAGAAATAACAGAAGGAACCGAGCAGAAATTCTAGAGTGGAAAGTGCAATAACCAAAATGAAACATTCACTGCAGGGGCTGAACAGTAGGTTTTAGGTAACAGAAGTATGAATCAGTGTTTTTGTTTGTTTGTTTTGTCGCCCAGGCTGGAGTGCAGTGGCGCGATGATCTCGGCTCACTGCAAGCTCCGCCTCCCGGGTTCCTGCCATTCTCCTGCCTCAGCCTCCTGAGTAGCTGGGACTACAGGCGCCGCCACCACGCCCGGCTAGTTTTTCGTATTTTTTTTTAGTAGAGACGGGGTTTCACCGTGTTAGCCAGGATGGTCTCGATCTCCTGACCTCGTGATCCAACCGCCTCGGCCTCCTGTAGTGCTGGGATTACAGGCGTGAGCCACCACGCCCGGTCAAATCAGTGAATTTGAAGACACAGACATAGAGATTATGCAATCTGAAAAACAGAAAAAAGAACAAATAAGGAAACATAAAAGAGCCTCAGAGAAATTTGAAATACCGCTAAGTGCACCAACATATGCATAATGTAAGCTGCGAAAGGAGGGGAAAGAGACAAGGTCAAAAATATATTTGAATAAATAATGGCTAAAATCATATGCATTTTGATAAAAATCATTAATCTTCACATCCAGGAAGCTCAATAAACTATAAGGAAGAAATGCAACGAGCTCTACAATTAGACATACTGTAGTCAAAATGTTGAAAGTGAAAATCTTGAAAGCAGCAAAAGAAGAAAACACTCATCTTGTACATCTGAATGCTAAAACCAACAGGACATAACACTAACAGTTGACTTATTGTAATTGTGTCCTGCTTTCCCATTGAAAAAAAAATGTATGTAAGTAATTGCAATAATTATTTATTTAAAATTATAAGGCAATTCAACATAAAGGTATACTTCTAGGTGATAGGGACTGCAAAATTGTTTGATAACAGTCTCTCAGAGTCTTATTTTTTTTTACGTTTAAAATGATACCCATATAATCTCAACATATAAATCATAGATCTTGATTTATAAGAGCTCTTATTTTTTAATTCATGTAGGAAATAGAAGATGGCAGTAAAAATATTCATACTGCAAGGTAGCATATATGAAGTACTAATTACCATAAGTGTTGGTATAGAAAATATCACTTATTTTACCTTGTAGCAGATCTTGTATGCATGACTGCCTTTCATGGCCACCAAGGTCTTATTGCGATAACAAAAAATAATTAAAAATTTATAAAATCACACGTGAAGTTTAATGGGAAGGTAGATGACACATTTCAACAATATTTTGAAACAAAAGTCCCAGTTAATTAATATGTTGGACTATGGCTGAGGATGTAGCTGAACTATCCTATGTAAATGGAAATATGAGCTATGGGTTTTGGAATCCAGATTAAACACGTTCTTCTTCTGGCAATTCCAGGGTCAGTGTACTCATCCAGTAGTGCAAAGCTAATCAGCCTATATGCTGGGTCATATCCACAACCCCTTGGCATACTTGATATTCTCTTATTATAATGTAAGCGAACATACAAGATTCAACATATATTTGAAAGTAATCACTAAATAGTGCTAAGATAAAGAAGGTAAGATTTTTACCAGAGGACAGAGAATAAATTGAGAGAACAAGAGTTTGATCAGGCAAAGGATTTTTAGGAAGGCTGAACTATTCTGTGTAATACTATAATTGTAGATATACGACATTATGCATTTGTCAATACTCATTGGACTGAATAGTACATGGAGGGAAATCTGTGTCAGAAGGTTTCAGCTGAACACAAACTAAAAGAATGGACACTTCAGTGAGCACACTGAACAAGGAATAGTCTTGCAAATAAAATTGTTTGGAAAAGAAAATAAATGTAAAAGAAACAGAATATGAGAGGGGGAAAAAAAGAGACTCAAAGATGAGGAATGATTCCAACATAGGAAATTAGAGGACGAAACAACAAAGAAGGCACCGAGGAACAAATCGCTATGTAGTAGTAATTATTCCTTTGTGGTTATAATAACTCACATGTAACAAAAGTGGCTATGTGACTATAGTAAGCATTTCCTTAACTGGAAAAAGATATAATCCTTGAGACTGAATGGGTAATGAATACCCAGGAAGGTAAATGATATTTTTAAAAATTATCACTTAAACATATAGTTAGGAAGTAAAATTGAGTTTTAAACAAAATGTATTTGAGCTGTGTGAATCCACTTATATGTGGATTTCCTTCTTCCTCTGCCCCTCCGAGACAGCAAGACCAACCACTCCTCTTCCTCCTCCTCCTGAGCCTACTCAATTTGAAAAACTCTACTTCTATTTTGTCAATAATAAATGTATTTTATTTTCCTTACAAACCTCCTGATAACATTTTCTTTTCTCTAGCTTACTTTAAGAACACAGTATATAATAGAGATTACATTCAAAATATGTGTTAACTGACTATTTTATTGGTGGTAAGGCTTCCAGTCAACAGTAAGCTATTAGTAGATAAGTTTTGAGGGAATCAACATTTATATGTAGATTTTAGACTGTGAGGGGTTGGCACCTGTAACTCCTACATTATAAGTTTCAACTGTATAACACAATAAAATAATGTCTTTAAAGTGTCCAGGATGAGAGAAGAATAAGGATCATTTTGCTATAAGATGTTTTGTCAATAATGTTGAGAGCTAAAGTGACAAAAAATAAAATCCATAGACGATTGCTAAAACACATGAATACTGACTCATGAATCTACTAGACTATAATATGAACATTATTTATGTAATATTAATAATAAATCATTGCTTAGTGATTTTCATCTGTTAGAAACAAAATTTAAAAAATGCATTAAACTTTATGGTTACAGAGCAGACTATAGTGACATCCTTATAATATGAATATGCAGCCCACAAAAGTCAACACGTAGAAGTAGAGAATGAATGGGCTTTAGATAATTTAAGATATTAATATATGCCAATGCATAAAAGAAGTTGAGACATAAAATTGATGGAATGAGAAATATAGGCTTAAGTATATATGTGTACAATCTCCACGAATATGTGTGTGTTATGTTATGAAGGTAGCTAAAAGAAAAAGAAAAGGTAGAGATGTAAGTATACATTTGGAAATTGAGGAAAAGGAGACAACGTTTTAGCAAGTTATATTTTCAAATTTCATTTAAAAATCTGTATAATTACTGAAGTTCATGAAGGAAAAAATGAAGGTACCAATTATATTCTTTGCAGTTGATGAGAAGTGTCTGCTTCCATTGCCCGTGAATCCCTAACAGAACGGTGCCAGGCTCTACCACCAGGAGACCTTCCTGAGTCCCATCTGAAAGTCTTCACTTGAATGCATCCCTGGTTTTAATGACCTAGCAAGCCTACCTCTGAAGAGAAGGGCAGTCCTCAGCAGCCTGAGAGGTGCTGGTGGAGACATACTAAAAGGTAAGAGGAATTAGAAGAAAGTGTTCCCCAGCTGTGTTTGTGTCTCATAACCTATAGAGATGCTTCTCAAATGTAGTTTCCGTGCTTTTTCGGTCCAGAAATTTCAAGTTACCTGTCTTGATGAGCAAATGGAGAATAAGGGCTTAGAAACTTGCCTAGCAATTTGACAGTGATGGTTTTGTCTGTTGAATATAATAATTACATGTTTGGTTTGTAACTTTTATTTATTTATTTTCATACTATATTGCACAAAATAGCACCAGTCTCAAATAGATTGGGGCAGGGAGAGATCTAACCCTTCACATCAGCTGCCTGAAAACTAATGATCTGCAACTTTTAACCACCATGTCTGTTTTCTGTCTATTTCAAATTCAAATCACTAGTGCCTAGTACAAAGGCTGTCATATTTGTGACTCAAGTAATATTTTTGAGTGAGTGAATGGAGAAGTGCCTCAACCATAATAAAATTAATAACTATTTATTGAGTGTTCAAAAATAAAAATTGGTCTCTTCTAAGGATCCTGACTGGGAGAACAGATGGATGAACAAGGGGACTGCCTCTCATTGTGGACCCTTTTTATCACTTAATTTTTACCACTTAAATGTGAGCAAGAATAAGTATTTTAAATGTAGAAGATAATTCCTCTGAAGGTAGAGATGAGGAGTTTGACCTGAGACTGCAGGAGGATGACATGGTTCAGGATGACATGGTTGTAGCTATAGTGACTTATCCTAACTCCTGGTATTTCAAAATAGGAGGGGAGGTAGGGTTTTTAGACTGTGATGTCCTTTTTAGAAAAGGGTATAATGAATACATAGGAAGGAATGATGATTATAATTCAATTTAGGCATCCCATAAAAATTAACTGAGAAAAGTTAACACTAATAATTTATATTTTAAACATATGTTTTGTTCCCTTCTTTTCGTACAATAAAAGTAGCATTCACTAAAGTTCCAGGGTTGTGTATACATATATCTTTCAGCCTAAGAATATTATCAAATAATATTAGAAACATTGGTAAACTAAGAGAATTCTGTTGTATCTAAGAGCAACTCAAGGGCAGGCTCTCTCTCTTTTCCCTTTCATTTTACTCTGTCAGTACTAAAGTTTCAGAAATGGAAAATTTCTTCAGACACCAACCGTGGGCAGATCTAGAAAAGAAGAAAAGAACAGTCTCCTTTCCTCCCTGTGTTACCATGAGACACTCCAAAATCGTTTTCAGTGGTTTTGTACTTTCGAACAGTGAGAGAATTACCCTGTTCTCTGAAGCATATGAAGGCAGGTCATTCAACGGGCCCCTTATTTATTCAGAATCCTTCACAAAAGGATTGGATGAAATAATATGGAGCATGTGTTTGTTGTCTGCTGTTGCTAGCCTTGTGATTTTGGAAGATAGGTGTCAAATGCTTACGCTGTGCAGAATCGTAAGGTACTCACTCAAGTGAAAAAGAACAAAGCTATGGAATCGCCTGTTTTGGAACCTGTTTTCAACCATCACTAACAAGATGAGAATCATTAGAAGAAGCAGAAAACTACCTTATAAAATACCAATTATTTTGCAGTGAAGGATTCCAAACCATTGTAAACAGACTATAGAAATGTAAATTGGAAGATGCTGAACACGGGATTTTTCAGGCTCATTTCAATTTACCATTTTACCTTCTTTCCCTTTTTTATGACACCCAGGGAAAAAATTGCCTCTGCTTTAAAAATTATTGTATTATACATACATGCAACATGAAAAATGTGAATTCTTCAGGGATACTTTCCCCTAGGCCTTCAATTTGATTTTGAGATTGATGACGTGAATGACAGTATTTCATTACTGAAACACCCCTAGGAAGGTACTTTGGCTTGCCTGGTAAATTGTAAATGTCATGTTGATTTTATTACTCCACTAAAGGATGATATTGACTCCTCGTGAAAACTGGGAATGGGGGGAAAATAAACTACAAAATGTCTGTCCTTAATCTTCTCTCTTCTCAGTATAAAAAAGCAAGAAAAAACTAATACGTTCACCCTGTGGTTGTAGCTATAGTTACTTACCCTAACTCCTGGTATTTATAAACACTCATGCACAGGCCTGGCTAAATAATAAAATAAAATTACAGTTACTCCTATAAAACTTCTAAAAGTGCCTTTGTATCTTACTATATTTGATAATTCCTTTAATTCATAAATTATATTGCAGAGGGAGTTTTTATTTATTACCGAAAGATAGGTGAGATCAAGCAACATGACCAAGACCAGCAAATTAATAAGGAGAGAAAATATTGCATTTGGAATCCACCTTCTAACTCTAATCTCTAGCTTCTTACCAAAAGAAATCAAGATAAACCCCTGAAAGTTAAGCTTCCTTGTAAAGATCACTCATAGGAAAGTTTGCAATTTGCAGGATGAGCTCGCTTTAGATGTTTTCCCTTGTACTGAGCATTCGGTTTTATGTTCTGGCAGTGTTTCTGTCCTTTGTATATTTAAAAGATTATGTGCTCCACTCAGAACGAGTAGAACCTTTCAGGCCCCTGGATTTATTTCAAACACGTCTTCCCTCCCCAATATTTCCCACCTGGACTTCGAGTCAATGCCCCTTACCTCATTAGTACAGATTCAGTCCAACCCTAGTTCCTTACATGACACTTGCCTGAGATCGAAATGTATCAAAAACCTCAACTCTACTTTCTGGATGGGTAAGACCTAGCACTTATATCACATTTTAGATGCCCTGTCCAAGCTAAAACCACTACCATATTGACATCTTAAGGTCTCAAGCATATTCAGAAGTGTACCCGTGTTCTCTGAGGTTGTTGTCAGTGGTTCTCCATGTATTTCACTCAGACCAGCGGCATCAGCATCAGTTGTGAACTTAATAGAAACACAGATTCTTGAGCCTTCCCTAGACCTCAGAAACTCTGGAATTGGGGCGCAGTGACTTGTGTAATTCTAATTAAGAAAATTTGAAATTAAATTTTCCTTTCTATTCTTTATTGGATTAATCTGTGGGACTGGGTTTTAACTTTTCTCCCTACTCATAGTTTTCTCTTGAATCAACTAAGCAGCCTGTGAGATAGATTAAAAGAAAACACAGACGTTAAAATCAGAGGAACATAACTTCAAAGTGCCTCAAATATTGCTCTTGTTTCTCAGTATGAGTTCTGAAAGGTCAGAGTCACAATATACAGACATATAGATGCCGTTATAAACACATAAACAGCAAGCATTCTATATGTAGTCATTCTATAAATGATGACCACCGTTCAGTTCTGCTCTGAAAGGTAATCATTTTAAAAAGAGCTAAAAAGAATGTATCCTTATGACAAATGTGTATGTGTGAATAGAAATGTCTCTGTGCATTTGTGTGCAATCTCTGGCCTTTAATATATCTCTTCTTGTTTACCAGTGTTGTCGGTGCCACCTTTTTGCAAGAGATGAAGGGAAAGTTCCCCTGCAGGCACTGTTAGATCATTGTACCATGGACAGCGATCGGAGTATTTGGTCACTAAGAATGTTCACCAAAGGGATGTATATACTTTTCTCTGATATTTGCGGACATCTACTTCCTTGACAAAATGGCGACTTATAAAATTGGTCTTGATACAGGATTAGCAAATACCTAAATAGATACAATTTAAGATATACTTGTTACCTGTACATTGGAATGGAAAGATACAAGCACACATAGAGATAGGTGAGCCAGACAGGAATCTGATACCTTACATCCACGTGATTAAATGTCAGACAAAGGACGGAATGCATTCATTCTTTAAAATAGAAAAATAACTTCAATGTAAATTGCAGTAAGCGTTACTCAGGTTATATTGGAGGAAGAACTGAAATCATCGTCTTCATCATTACATTGGGAAATTAGAGAATATGTTAGAGCAATTTCAGTATCATCTAGTTAGTTTCTTCATTTTACAAATGAGGAAACGCACTGAGAAAGGAGGGATAATTATCGAGAGAGTGGCAGCGTATTCTGCTTTTTAATCTTGGCCCGTCTTCTTTTAAATATCTACCCCATTCTTAGATTCTGTATGACTTTCCTAGGAATTATATAATAAATTACTACAAATTTGGTGGCTTAATACAATACACATTTATTCTCTCATAGTTCTGACGGTGAGAAGTCAAACAACCTGTTGGCATCCCTCAGAAGATGCCAGTGGAGAATCCTTCCCTGCCTCTTTTGGCTTCTGGTAGCTCCAGATATTCCTTGGCAGCATAACTCCAATCTCTGTCTCTGTCTTCACATGGCATTCTCCTTAATATCTGTACCTTCTCATCTTCTCTCTCTTATAAGATACAGTGGATTGGATTGAGGGCCCACTGAATAACCCATGATGACCATGTCTGAAAATTCTTTATTTCCTTACATCTACAAAATTCCTGTTCCCAAAAAAGATCATATTCACTGATTCAGAGTTATGATGTTTACATATCTTTGAGGCAGGTGGCAGAATGTAACCCACTACCTACCCTTTTGTGTTGTAGGGAATGAAAGTTAGACATACGAAGTAATGGAGGCGAGTTACAGATGTATGACTGGAACCTTTGATTTGTTATAATGTGAATTCCTTATAAGGTCAAGAGACTAAAATAATGCATTCCTCAAGGCAGTGTATGCTATTATACAGAACTTTCTCTAATCCATTTGATTCTCAGTATAGCACAAGCATTTCAAGGTCTTTGGATATATTTTATCAAATTGTAATTGTATTAGGTTGTCAGTTTGATTTTCCCAGAAAGTACAGAGAAACTACTAGCAGTAGGGTCAAAAATCAAATGAATTCATTGGTTCATTTAAACATTCATTCATTAAGTACACATTCGCTAACTGCTTTTCCGTTAGATATAATAGCAAGCACTGAGTGTTCAGAGATAAACACACAATCTCCATCTTTGTGAAATCCAAACCATGAGACTATTTTGTGGAAAAGCTATTACAATAAAATAAGATTTGACAAAAGGAGGAAACTACAAGGTTCAGCGGTAAAACACAAGATTAAAGAATTCCTTAAATCTGTCTGGGAGTTTGGAAAAAGAAATCATTAGAAGAGTTAGCATTTAGCTAGTGAAGACTTTTAGATAGAGTATATAATTATCAAGAAGCAAAGACAGTTTGGTTGTCCAAGAACAAGACAGATCACATTTGAGGCTGACAGACATAAGAGCTATTTCCAGGAGTCCCACATAGTTTAGTCTTTCTTTAGCACAAAATATGAGAGTGTCTATAATAGAAAATTAGAGAAGAGTTAACAGAATCCAGACCAAATTTAAACTGGGTTCTCATGGAATGATTTTGAAAATCATTCATTTCTGAAATGATTAATTTTCATTTGCTCGTAAACTAGGAGCTACAGGTACAGGTTTTCTATGGTTGTTGCTGTTGTAATTGTTTTTGTTGCTATTGTTTTAATAGCAGCATAAGCATTTTTTAAAAGATTATTTTGTTGAGAGATGCACTGTTTAGCCACAGTTCAATCACATCCTAGTAGTTTTATACCTTTCCAATTTGCACATTTTTCTCTATCAAGATCCTAAAGGCATTTGAGTTTGCAAATCTAGAAAGACAAATTCTTACATACAAATTAATTATATTCTTTTGATATCCTTGATAGGTAACAGGACTTATACATAAATTTAGTGACTTCCCTGATGGAATACAGAAATTGAAATCACCCTGTTGCTATCAGAACTAGAAAACTGAATAATATCGTATGACATGATGATTTTCAGATGTTTATTTATAGAAAGTACACAATAATGATTCTTAAGATAAAGAAACAAATAAGAGAGCACTATAATTACTCCAATTTATTTTTAGGAGAAAGTTTCCAACCACAGCATAGTGAGAAGGAGACAAAACTGTTGCCAGTAATGTTCCGTTTGGGCTTCCAGGGACTATTCCAGCCAGAATTTGCAAGACAAAGTAGCAAAGGATGGAGCTGCACAGAGAGAGCATGAGAAGTTTGTAGAGGGACCCCCTGTCATTTATGGCTGAGTGATGAACTGCGTATCTGTGAAAAGAAACTACTTGAGGTTGAAGAAATAATAACCTCAATGCATTAGCAGGAGCAATCCCTAGAGATAACACTGAACTTGAGAAACTATGTGTTCAATCAAGCCAGACTAGAAAGATCTCAATTCATTGTTTCAGAATATTAGCAAATTAACTTTCTGGTTGCATATATATATATGTAGTGACATATATATAGTTATATATATAGTTACATGTATATAGTTGTTTGCACTTTCATATAAACTTAAGAATTAATTTGTAATTTTTACATTTTAAATATATAAAAATATTATATATATTATCTATATAAATATATATTATATTTAAAATGTAAAACATATATAAATTTCACTTAATCATGATGTATTTTATGTATACAATTTAAAATTAAATTTTAAATATATGCAAAATATACATCATGATTAAGTGAGGTTTATTTCAATAATTCAGTTGAGCATTCAAAAATCAATTAATCATATAATTATCTCAAGAGATGCAGAAAAAAAATTTGGTGAGATGCAAAATGAATTCCCCGTTAAAAACATTCAAAAAAACTGGTTGAGTGTGGTGGTTCACGCCTGTAATCCCAGCACTTTGGGAGGCCGAGGCAGGCAGATTACTAAGACCAGGAGTTCCTGACCAGCCTGGTCAACATGGTGAAAGCCCCTCTCTACTAAACATAGAGCCAGCTGTGGTGACGCAAGCCTGTAGTATCGGATACTTGGGAGGGTGAGGCAGGAGAATCACTTGAACCTGGGAGGTAGAGGTTGCAGTGAGCTGAGATCACACTACTGCACTCCAGCCTGGGCAACAGAGTGAAACTCTGTCTCCAAAAAAAAAAAATATATATATATATATACACACACACACATATATATATATTTATAAAATATATATATGCACACATATATATATATATACACACACACACACACAAACTAAAAATAGATGTAAATATTCTCCACTTGAAAAGAACATCTATTGGAAACTCCATAGCTAACATACTTTAAGTTATAAGACTGCATGTTTTTAGCCATAGTATTAGGAAGAAAGACAGTTGTTTATTTTTACTATTGTACAAGTAGTACACCTCAATAAAATAGAAGAAAAATCTGAACACAAACAGATTGGAAAACAAAAAGTCAAACTACATTTAAATGTTACAAATGTTCAGTGAATTTAGCAATGCTGCAATATAGAAGGTCATTATAAAATTGTTTCATATATATGCACTAGCAATAAATTAGTAAAAAATACAATTTAAATTTAAATCAATAATATTTATAAAACCACCAAATTCACACAGAAACATTAAAATTTTTAAATAAAATATGACATTTTTATATAGCAAATTATAAATCAATACTAAGAGAAATTAAAGAAGACCTCAATCAGCAAAGAGAGATATCATGTTCACACATGAGAAAATTTAGTATTGTTAAGAAGTCCATTTTCCTCTATAAAATTTCAATCAGAACTACAGAGGAGTTTTTAAAGACAATTACAAGTTAATTCTTAAGTTTATGTGGAAATGCAAACAACTTTGTTTTACAAAATGTTTTAAAAAGGAAAAAAAAAGATTAGAAAATGTGTACAATCTTATTTCAACACTTATTGTAAAACTGCAATAACCAACACAGTATAATATTGTTTTAGACATAGTTAAATACATAGGTCATTTGAACACAATGGAAAAATCTACAAATAACTTCACACTTACACAGTCAGTATTTGTCAACCAAGAGTCTGAAACAATTATTAAGGAAAGCAAAATCTTTTCAACCTATAATGATGAGAAAATAAAGAAAACTGGCTTATAATCATATCACACACAAAAATTAAGTCCAATTTAATGCTAGATCTAAATGTAGAAGTTAAAATTATAAAATTATCTGGAATATCGTGTAAGTTACTATTTTTATAAGAACCTTGGGGTAGAAAAATATTTCTTGGGAATGACAAAACTAATCACAAAGGAAAATATGATAAAATTGATTTTATCAAAATTAAAAATGTCTGTTCATCAAATGACACCATGAAGAAAATGAATAGGCAAACTATAGACTGGAAGAAAATATTTGTGTCTGAAAAGGGGATTCTATATATTCTATATAAACAATTCCTATAGTTCAATAAGAACAACAGCAAAAGATGCACAACCAACAAAAATGTGCAAAAGACTCGCATAGGCACTTTCAAAGAAAGACAGATAAAGGGTCGAGAAGCAAATAAAAACACTCAAAATCATTAATTATGAGAGAAATGACCATTAAATACTTCACAGTGATACCAGTACCTATTATTAGAATGGCTTACATTTGAAGGACTGACAATACCAAATGTCAAATGAGTTGTAGGGCAATTTGAACTCTCATGCATTCCTGTGTTAAGTGTAAAACAGGAGAATCACTATGAAAATCAGTATGGGAGTTTCTCAGAGAATTAAACGTATATCCACCTTATGTCTCAGAAATTCTATTTTTAGATATTTTCCCAAAATATTAAAATATATACACGTAAAGACTATTACCAAAATGATTATAGATACTTTATTCATAAAACCCAGTCAAAATTAAACAAAGCTGGACATTAGTTAAAGCAATGAAAAGAGATTTTATTCAATAACTACTGAGAGTAGGAGAAAGATTTCAGCTTCTTTCCAATTTGGGCATTTTAAAGGGAGACTGAAGGAGGGAAGGGGAGAGAAAGTGAGGCTCATGTGAAAAATTCCAAAGGGTTGGTCAATGTAAATGTGATTAGGCCAGTTGTGACTGCAAACTCGATATGATTAAAATTGGGATTTTTTTCCTCCCACAGAGATGGGAAAACAGAGGCCCTAGCCTTCCTTATGATTTCAACAAAAGAATGGCTTTAAAGTCCTTAAGAAAGACAAGCTTGAGTGGTAGTGATACATATAAGTTTCAAAGGAACAGAGGAAGAATTCACAATTGTAACTTTAGTAAATGCTCTAATGAAGAGAATCAGGAGCATACAGAGCAAGCAGTAAATTCTGTTGGTTGCACTGAGCTTTCTCAGGCAAGCATTTTAATGTTGGCTGGGGTCATCCTAGGGACCTGTCCTTGTGCTGCTAGAAATCATGCTAGAGTTTGGTCATCTCTTAGAGCAGAGGTATGAGCAAGGTTGATATTTGCTAAGCATTCTGCAGTTCTCACAGCCAAACTAGAAACAACCTAAATACCTAGTAACAGGACACTAGAGTATATATTCATACAATAAAGCATCCTCTGCAGCAATAAAAATAAATTGTTTCAATACATGTGACAACACAAATAAGCCTCAAAAACATGATTCTCTGAAGAACATAGGATATCAGAGTCCAGATAACAACACAGGTTTGAACTGCATGGGTTATTAAAAAAAATTATCACTAAATATGTTAGAGAAAATTTTGGAGATGTACAACAATTTGAAAAAACCCCACACAAGCCACATAGTCTAGAAATATTTTTTAAAATTATGAAAAAGTTAGGTATGTCATTAATACATAAAATAGCTATAGATATTAGTCTACTGTATACTTACTACCATAAAATAATCATATCATAAAATGTCAAAATTTATCAAAATGTATGCACACACTTGCAGACTACACGGCATCATTCGCAATAAAGAGACATAAACAAACATAAAATGCAGTATCAAGTCATAACTGCATAAAATTAACTGCGGTATATGCTGTACTATAATTTTGTAGGGCCCTCCTCTTGCAATTGTGGTGAGTACTGGTTTAAAATGCCATATAATATTAATTATCTCCTCATGAGCAGGTCATCTCTCCAGTAAATTGCATGTCACTGTAAAATGTGACCTCTCTCAGTTCTTGCATATTTTTACCATGTTTAGTGCAGTACTATGAACATTGAAAAATACATTGGGACCCATATGCAATGTCACTAATGGTGCTGGCAGTGCATCCAAGAAGCCTAGAAAAAGTCATGGCATTATATAAAAAAGAAAAAATAAGTTGGATTGCTTGATATGTTAGTTTAGTTCTACAGCTTAGATCACAACATAGATTGAGTTCTACAGCTGTGGTTGCCTGCCATTTTACAGCTGCACCAGCAGGCATAAAAAGATTGCAGTTTTTGCAAATGCCTTTTATCTTGTATTGAAAATGTAGCTTTTATGTGGGTCCCAGGTTACTATAACAAAGGCATATATATTAGACTTTAATATAATTTGAGAAAAAGCCAAGCTGTTATATGACGAATCAAAAGACAGGTGAAAAACCTATAGCTAGAGAATTTAATGCCAGCAAAGGATGGTTTGATAATTTTAGAAAGAGGCTTGGATTTAAACAATGTCAAGATAATAGGAGAAACAGGTTCTGCCAACCAGGATGCAGCGGACGAATTCCTAGACAACATTAAGAAAATCATTGAAAATAGATACATAGATGCCTCAATAGATTTATAGTGCAGACAAAAATGCTCTATTCTGGGGGGAAAATGCCCCAAGGAGCATTTATCAGTGAGGAAGAGAAGTGAGCACTAGGATTTAAGTCAGGAAGGGATAAGCTAACTCTATTGTGCAAATGCAGTTGGGTGTATGAGGACTGCCTTTAACTGTAAAGCTGTTAATTCCTGAGCCTTAAAGTAAAAAGATAAACACCAGCTGTCAGTCTTTTCATTGTACAACAAGAAGGCTTTGGCAATGAGAATCCTTTTTCTGGATTGATTCCATTGATGCTTTGTCCCTGAAGTCAGAAAATATCTTACCAGTAAGGCAGTGCCCTTTAAAGTTCTTTTGATATTGGACAATGCCCGTGGCCAATCAGAACTCTGATTTCAGCACCAAAGACATCAAAGTGATCTATTTGCCCCAAACACAACATCTGTAATTCAGCCTGTAGATCAGGGGGTCCTAAGGACCATTAAGGCTCATTAGAGGTGGTACCCTATGGAAAGGATTGTCAGTATTATGGAAGAGAACCATGATACAGAGAATATCATGAAAGTCTGAAAGGATTAATGAATTGAAAATACCATCTTTGTTATATTTTTTAGAAAAGCTACAAAAGCCGTCAGGTCTGAAAAAGCAAATTACTGCTGGAGAAAACTACCCATGTGTTACGCATGACTTCACAGGATTTATGACTAAGCCAATCAAGGAACTCATGAAAGAGATTGTGGATGTGACAAAAAGGTGAAGGGGGACGTGATTAAATATTTTAAGAAACAGTTCTTGGAGAAACTTGAGGATTAATAGACACCACACAAAAGGAATTAACAGAAGACTTGACGAGGGCTTTAAAATCAGTGCCAGACGATGAGGAAGAAGATGTAGAATAAGCAATGCTAGGAAACAAATTAACATTAGATAATTTCGCACAAGGCTTCTGACTTTTGACTTCTTTTATGACATGGACGCTTGTATTATGTGGGTACTGAAATTAAAGGAAATGGTGAAAGAATTAGTAGCATATAGAAATATTTTTAGAGAAATGAAAAAGCAAAAAGGTTAGATAAAAGTTATGATCTATTTTCACAAAGTTGCACTGAGTGTACCTGCTTCTCCTGCCTCCCCTTTCACCTTCTCCACCTCCTCCATCTCTTGTCTCTTTAGAAGGCAGAGACAGCAAGACCAACCTCTCCTCTTCCTCCTCCTCCTCAGCCTACTCAACATGAAGATGATGAGAATGAAGACCTATATTATGATCCACTTCCACTTAATAATAAATCTATTTTATCTTCCTTACGGTTTTTAATAACAATTCCTTTTTTCTAGATTGCTTTATTGTAAGAATATGGTATATAACATGTATAATACAAAATATGTGTTAATCAACAGTTTGTTATCCATGAGGTTTTTGCTCAACAATAGGCTATTAGTAGTTAAGTTTTAGGGTAGTCAAAAGTTATACTCAGATTTTTTATTTTGCAGGATGTTGGCTCCCCTAACTTCCTCATTGTTCAAGACTCAAATGTGCATCTCGTCTGCTTCTATTCCCATGATGTTCCAGGAAAGTTGAAACTAATCTGTGACTTTAAGAAATCAGAATAGTTGTTTATCTGTGGAGAGAAGGAGGTCTCTCTGTGTGATTTCTCCTGATCTTTCACTTATAGCACTTTTATAGACACTGATCTGTAATCAGTTATTAACTAGCTCTCCCTGCTCTTGTCTCTTACTTAACTTCCAATTCCCAGGAATTTTATCAAGCCCTGGTGCAGGGTTGCTGACAAATTAGTTTATGGAACCAAATTGAAGATCTGGTCTCATCAGGTTTGGCAGCAGCATTTCCAAAAAAAAAATTTTTTCAGTTTTTTCGTCACTCATTTCTTAGCAAATAAAGAGGAATACATGAGAAGTCACCGTACTTGAGGTATATCTCTGTTTCTCCATTAATATCAGTTATTTATTAAAACCCATCTTAGAGGGCATGTCCTTTTCACAATGTAAACTTTCTAACTAGATGTGAAAATAAAAACACAGAGAAACTCATTTAATTACTGCAGTAATGGAAAAAGCATAAAATTCAGGACATAAAAAATCCTGAAATATTTAATGATTTCCTGGCAATTCTCTTGCTTCAAATATAGCCTTTGAAATAAAATTTTCATTTTTCTAAAATAAAAGATATGCTTGTATAAAAGGCTAGAAAAAATAGAAAAAGATGCCAGTCTCAGTAAATGTATAAAACAAAGCCTTTGAAAATCATAGAAAGTTATAATTAAAAAAGAGTACCTCCTTAAAAAAGGATTCCAAAGTTTTCATAGGATGCTATCTTTTAGGTGTTATAATAAAGAAATAAAAGAGCAAAAAAAAAAAAAAAGATACTGCTTTACACTCTCAGTTACAATTTATTTAGAGAGAAATGCTGATTTGCCACCTTCTTTCAAGTGATGAAAAAAGGTGAATGCTAATTTGCTAAGAAGACATATAGAAAGGCCAGAAATAGCCACGTAGAAAACTATGATGAGAAAATATGAGAGGACACTGTGCTCCGGAATGGAAATGAAAAACACATCATGTGTTTCATAATTTTAACGGTCTGGCCAAGGCGATGGTTTCTGGGCCATTGGTTAGGCAAATGTTAGCATTTTGTTCCTTTATTTCTTTATACCTGTCTGCAGATTCAGTTCAGGAACGTACAACTATTAAATATCAAGGCACGGTTAAAAATAATAAAAAAAAACTGAGTCCAGAGTGACAAATGAGCAAATCATAAATGTTGACTTGTTTGTGCAGAACCCATCAAAGTCCATTTATTTTCAAATTACCCTTTAAGGTTATTTCTTTTCAGTTTTTTTTTTTTTTTTTCTTTCTCTCTAGATGATATTTCTAAACAATGTAAGGGAAAAAAACACCAAAATTTGTAGTCTAATTGATCCAATCTGTGCTTTTTTAAAATAATCACTCTGAATTGACACTTTGAGTTCATTTTTTTCTTCTCCTGTTGGCATCATATGAGTAAATGGAATCGCTTGCATTCTCAACTCTAAATTCAAAAATCATTAGGAATACCAGCTCTGGGGCATTTTCTGACCCAAGTCTTCCTTTTGAGATTGGATCACAGCTGCTAATGATTGACAGGCCGACAACAACACAGCTGCAGGCACCCTCCTCTCTCTTTCTCTTGCTTGTGTGTTAGCTTTGGGCTAAATCTTCTAAAATGAATGGGGAAGCTCTTGATCTCACATCTCTTTCAACACTTTGCCTTGGTTGGAATTCAAGAAGCCTGCAGAGCTACTTAGAGGAGAATATAAGCTTTCCTGAGGTCTTTCAAAAGCATCAATTCAAAAGACCTAAATCAACAGCAACAGTAACAACAACAAAAATGCTTCACTTTCTATTGAAGGGAGAAGCTCAGCTAAAAGGCCTGTCCCCCCAGAGGGTTCCTTTTCTCTTTACATAGGTAGGAGCCCCTTAAAAGCAAGAAGTCAGATGGAAACCCCAACTGCCAGGAGAATCTCAGAAATAGCCATAGAAAGTGTTGTCAGAGTCCACTTATAAACTAAATACTTTTATATCTGTGCTTTGTTTCTGATTGTTACAAATATACCAGTTATTTAAGTAGTGCCATCTAACATAAAATAAAATTTTTGTAGGTGATAATATTTCACTATCATAAGTGTTATAATTTGTTGCGATTTTTGTGTTTAAAACTATTGGCAACTCATTAATATGAAAGCTAGTCACACAGGCCTACATTTAATTTCAGGTTAAAAGTTATAAAATACATATAAAGTACTGTGTAAAGTGGACATCCCTAGGCATGCGTGTTGTATACCCCTGTGTAAGAGCAAGAGCTACTGAAAATAACTGAAAATGGTTATAATGGTGTCCCAAAATCCAAGCAGCGAGTTGGTACTTCCTTAAGTGCACCCTCCCACACCTCCATCGTCTGTTTATGTACGCATTTCTAGCTCCTTTGAATATTTCTAGAGGCCCTCTTCACTTGATATGAAGTGAGCAAGCACAAATTTCAGTTACCACAGTTTAGTTTAACACCACGAGTCCCCATCCACATGGTTTGAATTGCAATTACCATCATGTATTAACAGTGAGTAATTGCATGAAGTACAAACTTCCCTGCTCACTCTTGAATGCACACATCACTGTGTAAATAACAAATGAACAGCAGGATCAATGGCCAATCAGGTCAGTTTTCTGAAGTATACTCTAATTGATCACTGAGCGTGTTACTCAGCTTGTGCCTGGATAAGAAACTGTGTAGTTGTCTTGCTGCCTTGTTTCTCAGTAATAAACCCATGTGACATTTTACAAAAATAGATAATTGAAAAAGACAATGTACCAATAAAAATGAAAGCATAGCCAAAGGAAAAAACAAAAACAAAAAAACAGCAAAATGTGATAATACTAGGAGTGAAATTTGATTGACTGAAACATTAAGTTATATTAGAAGAAATAGCTGACCATGGAAATGATACTTCTGTCGTGTGAGCAACTAAATCTGTAGCCTGAAGAATTTAATGAAGGTGACTTTATCAACATCAATGAGGAAAGCAGTTGTGACAAAAAGGAGAAAGATGTCTCAAAGGAAGGGATGACAGTGAACAACTTCACGTTAAGGGAACTCTCAAGAGTCATTAGACATTAAAAGAACAAACAATAGGCCGAGTGTGGTGGCTCGCACCTGTAATCCCAACACTTTGGGAGGCTGAGGTGGGTGGATCACCTGAGGTCAGGAGTTTGAGACCAGCCTGGCCAATATGGTGAAACCCTGTCTCTACTAAAAATACAAAAAAATTAGCTGGGTGTGGTGGTGGGTGCCTGTAATCCCAGCTACCCAGGAGGCTGAAGCAGGAGAATTACTTGAACCAAAGAGGTGGAGATTGCAATGAGCCAAGATCAGTCCACTGCACTCCAGTCTGTGCAACAAAGTGATACTCTTGTCTCAAAAAAAAAAAAAAAAGAATAAAATTCTGAAAGCTAATCCAAACTCAGAAAGGATATATAAGTTTCTATAGACATAAAAAAGATATGCACTCTATTTCTTAATTCATGTGACTAAAAGAGAGCGAACACTATTTTTAAAAGTTTTAAAAAGAAATAAAATTCTTTAATTTTCAATATTCCTAATGTTTTTAAATTAATATACTAAATTAATATTAGTTTTGCTATTTAAAAAATCTTATACTTTTATAACACAGTTCCTATCATTTCATGTGTTCTCTCTTTCCCTCTTGTCTACCTGGCAAATTGTTTCTCATACTTCAGGACCCAACACAAAAATGTCTTCAGGAAGCATTCTCTAACTTCAAGATAGTGCTAAATTCTTTTTGTATTATGATATTTTGACATATTTTTTCAAGTTCCTATAGAATTCCTAATTTCATATTTATACAGTTGTGTTTTCTCAGTGCTATGGACTCCAAAATTGATCATTTGTTTATCATTAGCATATAGCAACTTATCTAGAAAAGTGGGCTCTTATGCAATATGTACCAAAAAATGAATTTGCCATTTCTTTTTATTTTATTACAACAAAACCACAGGTCTAATGTGTGCAATTTTACATATGCATAATTAACCCCAAGTCTTCACAGTGTTGTCTTATCTTCTTAAGATCTAAATTTGAATACATAGAAAACTTGAGATTTAAGAATAAGTAACACATTACTGTTTCAAAGGGCATTAATTAACGCTTAGTGTGGGCAAGATGAAATTTTTCAGCAACCTTGCAGAGAGCAATTGTGGTTGAGTTGTGAGGAAGAAGGCCAGCTTGGAGTATATGAAAACAAAGAAAAAAAATGTGTATTGATTAGAAAGAGCAGACTGGACACATTTATCTACAGTCGCAATCTCCCAACAAATCACTAATGGCATCAAGAGAATTTTTTGTAAATATATACCTACAAAAAGACACAGAAAACTTGAGGGAAACAAAAGTTTTTAAACAACAGTTTATTTGAATAGCACATGGAAGAGAACATATACTAAAAAGTTTTAGCTGATCCATAAGAAATGACACTCCAAACCCTAAGAGAAAGCTGAGAAATTAACTTAGTTACATGATGCACTCTTTTAAAAAGGAAAGCATTGTCAGTGCCACTTACTGATGGAAGTAAAGAGATGAGCAAAAAGAAGTGGAAACAGCTAAAATGTTCTTTAATAACAATCCGATCTATCAGGCAAAAGATACATTCTCCAGAAGGGTGTTCAGACATACAATTTCATGTATGGTTGAAGGTAGGGTAGCATTCTGAAATTAGATTGATGAGATATGCATGTGGGTACTGCATGGTGAAATCTACAGTATTCCCTTTCACTTAGCTCCAAAATTCTGATAATCACACTTTATTTGACTGCAAGAAGCTGTAAAAACTTAAACATGGATAACATAGATTATTAAACATAGATAACAAAAGAAACAGAGAAAGTAAGTGCAACTTCTACTGTCCCAGAAATAGATCTTTAAATACCACAACATTAATATTTTAAAATATATTTTTAAAAGATATGACAACTTGAAAAGTGATCTGTGTGCTAAAACACATGTAGTAATTGGAAAAGTGTTTAGAAATTAAAAATATGGTAGAATAAATGAAAAACAGAATTGGATAATTGGAAGATAAAGTTCCCTGAAAATGAGAGCAAAAAAAAATTTTAAAGATGGATAATGGGAGGAAAGATGAGATGAAATAAATAAATGTATACAAATAAATGAACACATTTATTAATAAGTTATCTAGCTAGGCGCGGTGGCTCACGCCTGTAATCCCAGAACTTTGGGAGGCTGAGGCGGGCGGATCACGAGGTCAGGAGATCAAGACCATCCTGGCTAACACAGTGAAACCCCGTCTCTACTGAAAATACAAAAAATTAGCCGGGCGTGGTGGCGGCGCCTGTAGTCCCAGCTACTCGGGAGGCTGAGGCAGGAGAATGGCGTGAACCCGGGAGGTGGAGTTTGCAGTGAGCCGAGATCGCACCACTGCACTCCAGTCTGGGCGACAGAGCGAGACTCTGTCTCAAAAATAAATAAATAAATATAAATAAATAAATAAATAAATAAATAAAAGTTATCTATTCAGGAATTAAAATTTTTCACATAATAGTAGTTCTAAAAGAAATACCAGGAATTAAGAGCATAGTGGATTATCAGCATAATAATTCAAGTTCATCCAGAGTATAAAGTTATTTTTTGGACTAAAAAATGTAACAAAGTATTCAGAAAAATTGATTAATAGATTCATAGCAGTGAACAACATTCCAAAATATCATAATGTTAGATAACAAAAGTAAAATATGTGAAACAATTGGAATGAAAAAATAAAAATAAAAGAAAAATATTAAATCACAATTGTAGGGAGGCATCCAAACAGAAATAGCAGTGACCTCAATCATTTCAAATCTCTAAAATCTAGAGACTTTACCTTCAAAAATGAAAGGAGAGGGGCAAGCACAGTGGCTCACACCTGTAATCCCAGCACTTTGGGAGGCCAAGGTGGGCAGATCACCTGAGGTCAGGAGTTCGAGGCCAGCCTGGCCAACATGGTGAAACCCCATCTCTACTAAAAATACAAAAATGAGCCATGCATGGTGGCAGGCGCCTGTAATTCCAGCTACTCAGGAGGCTGAGGCAGGAGAATCAATGGAACCCAGGAGGTGGAGGTTGCAGTGAGCCAAGATGGTGCCATTGCACTCCAGCCTGGGCAACAAGAGCGAAATTCTGTCCCCCACTGCTCCAAAAAAAAAAGGAGCAAATCAGGTAATTAAGATGCAGATTGAGAAGCTTTAAGCTCTCTGCCTTCAAATGGACACATCAATAAACATCTGCAGAGTGACTAAGAAATAACTTTATGAGAGGTCTGGAAAACCAGTCAAGTATCTACAATAACCAACAGAACACCCAATTAAGAAAAAGCCACAATAAAGTAGTAGAACATTTCATGGAATTTTGAGTTGCTCTAGCAAAACTCTCTTGGAATCGTGGTGTGCACATTTAAGAGAAAGTAGCCTAATTCCAAGTTTTTTTCCTCAAGACAAAAGGAGTAGAATTAAACTTATTTGCAACATTCTGGCCAATCTGTGGATTGTCCTAAGAAGCACCACTGTTTTGCCTAACTTGGAATTCTGCTGCGGAATGGAAACATAGATTTGATTTCAGTCTGGAAACCCCAGAAGGCCGTGGTGGATGCTGAAATGTTTGAAAACTGTTGGATAAAAACAGAAATTGGATTTGAGATTTTAAGAGGGACTGAGGTGAGACTATGTGAGAAATTAAGACATTTAAAATCAGCGAGGGGATATTAATAATGAAGGATAGATAGACAGATAGATTATACGAACATACACAGGCCCAGATAGAACACTGCAAAGAAATACCCAAGATTTCCTCAAACTTTGACACTGGGTTAACATCAACTTTCAAGGCCTTGCTAATTAGTAGAGGTATTTCCCACCAGTGTTAAAACAAGGGGGAGATGGCTTTTCATTTTTTAATGTCCAATGTTTAACAAAATAACAAAAGGCTTACCAAAAATCAGAGAAAGATAGTCTATTTAAATGGCAAAATAAATCCCAAGAAACTGTTTCTGAATAAACAGAGGCATGAGACTTACTAAAAAAATACTTTTAAATAACTGTCTTATACATGTTCAAAGAGCGAAAGGGAAACGTGGACAAATAACTGAAAGGAATAAGGAGAACAATATATAAATAAAATGAGAATATCAACAAAGAGATGGAAATTGTTTAAATAAAACAGATTTTTGGAGCTGGAAAGCACAATTACAGAATTGAAAAACGTACTGAAGAGGTTCAATAGCAGATTTGAGTGGACAGAAGAAAAAACAAGCTAGGTGTAGAAGTATTTGAAATTATTGAGTCTGAGAAGCAAATATAACAAAATATTAAGAGTTAACATAACCTATAGGACTTATAGAACACCACGAAACAGAGCAATATACCCATTATGGACATCCTAGAAGGAGAAGAGAGAAAGAAATGAGTATAATGATTATTTGAAAAAATAATGGCTAAAAACCTTCAAACTTTGAGAAAGAATACACATGTAAAAATCCAGTAAACTCAATGATATCCAAGTAGGATAACCTTAAAGAGACTCATGCTGAGACACACTATATTCAAACTCTTTAAAGCCAAAAACTGAAAGACTCTTGAATGCATCAAGAGAAAAGTGATTCATTATATATATGAGATCTCCAATGAGATTATGAATACATTTTTAACAGAAACTTTGTGGGCCAGAAAATAATGGTATGATATATTTAAAGTTCTTTGAGGGAAAAAAAGTCAACTGAGAATTCTATATCCAAGAAAACTATTCTTCACAAATCCAAAAAATTTATTATTTAAAAATTAAGATATGCCAACACAAACAAAATCTAAGGGGGTTCAACACTAGACTTGCCTTACAAAAAACGCTGAATGGAGTCCTACAAGTTAAAATGAAAAGACTCGAGACAGCAACTCAAAGCTACATGAAAATATAAATTTTTCCAATAAAGGTAAATACATGAACAAATATTACAAAGTATCATTATAATTTTGATTTGCTCACTCCACTTTTTATTTACACAAAATTTAAAGGACAAATAAATAAATCTATGTCAATGGGTACACGATATATAAAGAAGCAATTTGTGACATCAGTGCCTTAAATGGGAGACTGTAAATAAGCCCAGTTTTGCGTGGCACTGAAGTTAAGGTGGTGTCAGTGTAAGATAGATTTCCATGACTTTAGGATGCAATATATTATCTCCATTTAATTAAAAAGAAAATATTTGTAGGATACACACAAAAAGAAATGAAAGGGTAATCAAAATGTGTCAAAACAAAAAAGTCAACTAAATGCAAAAGAAGATGGTAAAGGGCAAACAATTAGACAAAAATAAAAGCTATAGACTATATAGAAACAAAAAACAAAACAGGAAAATTGTGTGCTCCTCTATTCCTGTATTAGTAATTTATTTAAAGGTAAATAATTTAGGCTTCCCAGACAAAAGTTGTTGATTGGCAAAATAGATTTTTAAAAGGTTTCAAACATATGGTATCTACAAAGAACATACTTTAGATGTAAAAAAAAAAAAATAGATTAAAATGAAAAGATAGAAAAAGAAATTTTGTACAAATAATTACCAAAGTAGAACCAAGGATGGTTATACTAATTTCAGACAAAATAGACTTTTAGCCAAATACTGTTACAAGAGACAAATAGGGACATTATATAATGATAAAAGTTAATTTATCAGAATAATGAAAACTTATAATCATATATGTGTCAAACATCAGAACACTAAAATATGTGAACAAACACTGACAGAACTGAAGGGGGAAAATAAACAGCTCTGCAATAATAGTGGTCTACCTTATTACCCAACTTTTAATGATAGAACAAAAAGAAGATGAATAAGAAAATACAGAACTTAAAAAAGTCTATGGATCAGTTTTAGTATTACCAACTGGATACTGTACTAAATAACAACATAATGCACATTTTTCTAAGAGCACATGGAGAATTCTCCAGCAAAGACCTATAGGTTAGGCCATAAAACAAATTTTAATACATTTTAAAAGATTGTATTCATAAGTATATTTTCTAATAACAATTGAATGTTTCCAGAAATCAACACAGAAGAAAAATTGGAAAATATATAGAAATTAAGCTAACAAATGATCAAAGAAGATTATCAGGGAAAGGTAGAAAATATTTTGAGACAAATGAAATTAAAACAAAACACACCCAAATCCATGAAATACAGCGAAAGGAATGCCAAAAATGAAATTTATAGCTGCAAATGCTTACATCATAAGAAAGGAAATTATTAAATCAACAACGAAATTTGACACTTTAAGACATTTTCTAAAAGATTCAGCTAAATCAAGGATAGAAGAAAGCAACAAACAAGAAATATTAGGGAAGCTATAAATAAGGTGGAAAACAGAAAAAGAGTGCAAAAAAAAAAAAAAACTGGGGGTCGGTTCTTTAAAAAGATGAATGAAATTGAGAAATAATTAACTAGCCTAATGAAGACAAAAGACTAAAGGTCACATAATTAAAATTAAAAATGAAAAAGGAAATATTAACTACTGAGTTTAAAGAAATAAAAGGTTATGAAGAGTTTTATAAACATTTATATGGCTACAAATTGCACCACCTAGAAAAAAAAGGATAACTTTCCAGAAACACACAATCTGCTAAGATTGAATCATGAGGAAATAGGAAAATCTGATTAGGTCTATAACTAGTAAGGAGATTGAAAAGGTAATCTAAAAAACTTCTATAAAAGAAAGGTTCAAGACCAGATGGCTTCAATGGTGAATTCTACCAAACAGTTAAAGAATTAACACCAACACATTATCATTCTACTAAGACCAACACATTACTCTGCTATGACAACCAAAGACACTAGAATGAAAGAAAACTACAGACCAATAAACCTTATGAATACTGTATTCATCCATTTTCACACTGCTACAAAGAACTTCATAAGACTGGGTAATTTATAAAGTAAAGAGATTTAATTGAACTCACAGTTCTGCATGGCTAGGAAGGCCTCGAAACTTACAATCATGGTAGAAGGTGAAGGGGAAGGAAGCACCTTCTTATAAGGTGGCAGAAGAGATAATGCAAATGAGTGAATCCACTCACTATCACGAGAACAGCCTGGGGGAAACTCATGATTCAATTACCACCACCTGGTATCTCCCTTGACACATTGACACATAAAGATTATGGGGATCATAATTCAAGATCAGATTTTGCTGGGGACACAAAGCGTAACCCTATCAAATATTGATGTAAAAGTTCAGCAAAATATTAGCAAATAGAATTAAATAACTTATTAAAAGGGTTATACACCATCAGCAATTGAAATTTATTTCTAGCATTCAAGGATGTTTCATCACAAGAAAACCAGTCAAACCCTGTTGGGATCCTCCACAGCCCCTGTAACTGGGTGGCTTTTCCAAGGCTGAGTGGTGTTTCCAAGTGGGTTCCTGACTTCTTGGCTCTTGGCTCTCATGTGAATCCCTCTTTCCTCTAATTCCAGCAGTTCCAGAATCTTTCACAAAATTTAGCATAGAAACATGCATCATCTGTTATTACTTTTTTACTTTGCTTTGACAACTATGTGTGATATTTATAAAGGCAAAGGTAAGGCCTTATAAAATCTTTTCATTTTAGTCTACAAATTATGAGCACACATTTTCCAATAAACCTAGGACTGACACACAGGGTCCTACTGACCACTCTTCTCCTAGTAAAAGTGTTTGCTTATAAATTACTGTTGCTAATGATAGAAAAAATAAATTACAAACTCAGTTACACGGAGGAAAAATTCTTTTTTAAGATTACATACTACAAAACTTCTGTTTAGCTATTCACAGCAGAAAGCACAGTAAAAATTATTTAAAGCACATTAATTGAACTCAGCTCAGCCTACCTTCGTGAGAAAGTTGTTGCATAAAGGGAAGAGTTCTTCTAATTAAATCTAAAAACCCTACAGCTGTGGAACTATAAATTTTTATCTATGCTGGTAGTAGCTCTAAAAGTGAATCTAAGTTACAATATTAACTTTTCCCCCATACAAATAATAAAAGACTTAAAACTTCCATAAAATGAATCAGATTGTTTTGGCCTTACTAAGTAGATATGCTGATTTTGGCAGACTCTCTCTACCTTAGTATAAACTGTTTACTATTTGCCATATCACCTCATGCTCACTTTTATTGAAACTGTTTTCATAGCATGAGTAAACTAAAAAGGAACTCAGCCTTTTATTTATTTTTTATAAATCAGTTGTTCCTGTTCTGCCAGTTGCAACAAACAACACCTGGTCTGTTGCCAGATGGAGAGTTAAATCTCTCTCCAACCTAGGAAAATCTGTTTCTAGATCCTAAAGTATCGATTTCACACAGGTTCAAATGCACATGTCCAAAACCCTGGCTACTAACTCTTCATTTAAAAGAGAGAAATGTGCCCCAACAAATGATTCGTCCCCAGAAAGTCAACAGAGAGAATGTTGAGTAGATAGTTTTGAAGATTTGAAAGCTAGCCAACGATGAGAAGTTATCAATTGCTCAGTTGAATCTTTTCTTATGCATTTTGGTTTGCTTGACGGGTTGTGTCATTTTGTAAAGCTTCTTCCTATTCCCATAAAGCTCTGAGAGTATATATGGAGGTGTTTGAAGATCTCTGAAGGCCTTTGAAATGTTTTCTAGAGCCTCTTTCACCTTGTTCTTTCCTTTAGGATAAGGATTAGGAGACAAACGATGTATGTCAGATAGTGAAAGTATTTTTTCTGATTAATCATAACAATAGTAACCATTTCATCTTTGCATTCTTTTATAATCACTCTATCAAATTCTGGTTCTAAAATAATTTGACTTTATTATGGTATCTCCAATAAATCCCATCTCTAAACAGTCATCATGTATTCCCCTTCCCCAAAATCATATAAAATATGTTTTACTCTAACTATTGCACATTTTTTACCAATGATCACATGCCAATAATATTCCCATATTGTGAAATTTCCCATTCTAACATGTGTTTTTGACATTTGCATGTTTTCAAACCTGTGATGTATCTTACTGTCAATAGGTACATTTGCTGAATCATTTATCTCCCACTAAAAACTTGCTAAATTATTGATGAGCTTTATAACTGCTACACTTTAGAATCAATACTGTTTAGTACTTCTTTTGTTTATACTTGATAATTTTCCTAATCTTAGTGTCAGGTAAAACAGAAAATTAATAAGATCTGAGGTTTTGAAGTCAGAGACAACTTGGGTAAAATCTAGGTTCTGGGCCCTTGGACACATTCCTTAAATACACAAGTAAACTGCAAATATTACATAACTAACTTGTTTTGAGCATGCAGGCATATAACAAGTATTCAATAAATATGATTTTCCTTCTCCTTCCCCAGAAGACAAACTTATCACTCTATTAAGGGCAGGGAACGTGCTTAATATTTGCCTTATGTTCAGTGTGGTAGACATCCAACAGTGATATTATTAACTACAATATAAAACAAATTATTTAAAGGTCTCTTCAGCCTCCATCACATCTGAAAATACTTCAAAGAACAATGGAAAAATATGCATAGCCACTGAGAAGCTAAACATGGTAGGATTAACTCATATCCTAGCACGAGCCCACTCTTCCAGCAGAAGACATGGCAATACCTACTCTTATTTAAGGCACAATACTAGCAAATGTGTTCCCTTTGTTTATATATTTCAAATATACTATGTGGTAGAAATTTGGGTCCTATAGAAAGAGGAAATAGCTGAGCTAGGTAAAATGTGATAGCTGCCTCTCAAAAACAGAGGAAGTAGACAAACTTTTTGATATATATTTCTATCCAGCTACAGAATATATAAGAAACCATTATCTGGAGATCCTGGGTTCTTTTTTTCTTTTTCTCTCTTTCTTAGAATTTTCTTAAGCCCTTTAATTTTTGAATGAACAACCCTACATAGCTTAGTGAATCTGAAAGTTGTCCCATTATGAAAGTCCAGAGTAAGCATAGAAATCACAGTGCTTTCTGCCTTATCGAGGAGAGGCTATCAGAGATTTCATACACTCATTCCAGAGGCAAAAGGGTGTGAAATATATCGAGAAAGAGTTCCATCCAAATTGGTTAAAATAAATTTTAGGCACGCCAAGTGTCAGCCATCTGGAAAATGATTTTATCTGGAATATCTCAGTCTTTGGTAAGGCCGTATAAACACAGTGCCACTTGGTTATCTGATGAAGAAAAATGAGTTAATTGCTTTGGAAAATGACTCTGACAATATGGGCATGAAACAATGTATTAGAGAAGCATTAGGATATAGTAAAATGGCCTGGATTTTGAAATCCTGTGTTTTGCACTTCAACTATCTAGCTAAATTCCTTAATGCTTCAAAGTAGTCTGTATAATGGGAATAATAAGGCTTAATTCATAGAAATAATATATAAGAGGATAAAGATTGAAGCATACAATGCACATATATAATGATTGTTCATGGTAGTGTAAATGATTATTATCATCATCATTTTCATTCATGCCATCTTCATCATAATGTGGTTTCCAATAAGCATAAAATTACCTTTATATTAATAAGTAATAATCTAAAGAGGTTGAATTTGCTTGCCCTAAGTTTTCCCCAGTTTCAACCCAATTATATTTCACTAGAAAATCAAACAAAGTTAAAGAAGAGATGATGTTCTAGTGGGGAAGCAAGCTATGCCGATCTTTGTACAAGGCCACAACTTCCTGCCTGAAAGAGTAAGGTCAGTAACATACCAGACTCAGCAAGTTACCTTTTTTTCATTAATTAATATAGATTAATCTCTTAGGTGATGAAGAAACACAAGTTTGTGTTATTACATGTTATTGTCAAAAATTATGCATCATAAATTAATCAATGTAGCTACATCCACGCCAATTTTCCTAGGATCCAGAATGTTGTAATGGGGCCCAAATGGCTAACGACATTGTGTAGAGAAATGTGCATGGGAATTTGAATCAGTTCTTTTTTTTCTTTTTTTAAATTAAGGTTCTTCAACTTTTGGTGTTCTATGGTAATCGGCCTTTACAACAGTGTCTAGTGATCTTTGATTCCCTATATTTCATGTTCTGGGTTTAATTGCTGGATTTGTTGGTGTGAGATTTTCAGGTCTAGGTCATAATGGGCATTGCACCTTCCACGTTGGACTCTTGGACTGCTCACTGTGCGGGATGTCATTTATCATTCCATGAACACACAAGCATCCTTGTGGAAAGATCCATGTGGAGGAGCTGAGGCACCCGCCAACAGTCATGTGAGCAATTCATGAGGCCCAGTTAGACCTCAGATCACAAAAGCCCCAGGGGACATCTGTCTGCAATGTTGTGAAAAACCCCACTCAGAACCATCTAGCTAAGTCACCTGTGAATTCTTAAACCATTTAAATAATTGTGACTGATGACAAATAATTACCATTGTTTTAAATCATTCCATTTCAGAGTGATTTCTTATATAATATTAGATAACTGATACCATCTCTGGAACCTTTAACAAGTGATTTTTTTCTTTTTTTTTTTTTAACTCAGCATCTTTATTTGCAAAATGATCAAGATAATGCCTAAGTCACAAGTTTGTGTTTGTTTTATGTGTATGTGTATGTGTGAAGATTCAATATGCTTATATATCTACAAGACCTGGTATGTGATTGTAAGTACTTAATAAATACAAACTGTCCTCTCTTACCATAATTTATGGGGAATGCATTGTTCTTCCTAAAATGCTTTGTACTTATAAGGAGAAATATTGAATATTCAGTTCAGAAACTATAGTAAATATGTGTGTAGTATAAACCTTATTAGCCTTTAAGGTGATATAGTAGAACGGAATTCTAAAGCAGATTGAAATGTCAGAAGATTCCCCCAGGGAGATTATAAACCATTTGTCCATAAATTAAGGGCTAGTTGCAATCTAGGAGGAATAGATAGGATTCCTATAACATCATTGTATAATGGAAGACATAGAGAAAAAAGAGATAAAAAAAGATTACAGAATAATCAAGAATGTTTGTGAAGTAGAATGAAAGGTGAATATATGCACTAATAAATTGTTCACTGCAAAATACAGAGCTCTTTATCTTACATGCATAACTCGAGATAAGCAATCAAGGTAAATACAGTGACTGAGACTCAGAGATCTACTGCTCCAACATTCCTTGTAGCCTCTGCTATCCTGCTCATTGCTTCCTGTTTGCAGCATGAGTGCCACACCACCGGCTGTTCTGTTTCATGCTAACCAGAAATACAAACTGGGGAGGTCAAGGAATGCATAGATTACTCCAAGAAGTTATCACTGACATTGAATTCCCAGCTACATCACATTGATCATAAATATATTATTTGGACATCAAAAGTAAGTAAATCATTGAGAAAATAAGTTATTAAACTCAAAACCAATGTGTACAGATTAGAATTTTGCTAGTAAGGAAGAAGTTGAAGTGAGTATTTGCTTAGGCAGCCCGATATGTCAACTATACTTGCCAAGTGGAACAAAAGTGGATGCAGTTAATTCTTACTTCTTATGGTAGCTATGTTCTATAAAGTCATTACAAACACTGAACTAATTAATACTGAATGATTGTTCCTAGAAGAAAAACAGGGTTCGGTTCCTATGATCCTCTGGACACACATTTTCATCAGCTGATCAATACATAATCTTGTTTTAGGTCTATTTCATTTAAAATCAACATTATTTAATATAGATTGTGATGAATTAGCATAGAACTCACTGCCAACAACACAACTTATCCCTAAGTGAAGTGTATCTAACACGTTTTCCGTAAGACAAATCACAGCATTCTTGTGCTTACAATCGTTACACAGCAATTAAGCACTAAATTGTGGGGCCTATGGAAACAGTAAAATCGCTAACAAGCACAAAAATGCGAAAATTGTGGCACTAAATATGCTGAAAACAACCACTTGTTTACGGGGTGAAAGCTGAAACAAGAAGGCAGTGTCAACCTTGTTTTACCTCAGCTGAGAATGTGAGTCTCAGGCAACTAAAATTTTTGCTCTCTGGACATGTCTGAGAATGACCACAGAATCACTGTGAATATTGATTTGAGGGTTACAAATAAATTTTAGTGAGTTTGCAAATCTATAAATACGGAGTATGTGAAAAATGAGGACCGAGTCTATTTATTTGGTGCTGGTTAGGCTACAGAAGTGAGAGGGGAGCTGAGGCAAAATTACCAGCTTAAAAGTACACAGTCAAGGCAAGCACGAAATATCTAATGTGTAATGCTGGATATGTAGAAGAGTGCTCCACAGAAAGGGAAGCCACCAAAATTGCATGGGAATATTATTTCCCTGTCACTCTTCATTTTATATTTGATGAAGAGAAAAAATACAATACACATAAGAATTTCACCTAATTTTGAAGTAAATATGTGACATAATGTCTTTTGGCTTTCAGATAATTCTGTAAATATCTCACTTTAGATATATTACTTTTTACAATTTAATTCATTGGGACTAGACATTGGGGGGGAATATGTTCTGTCAGAAATCAGATTAATGCACAGACTGTCCAAACATCCTCTAGGTGATCTATCAATGTCACTGGAGACTAACCCTGCCTGACCTTCACTGAACATGTGAATACAGAACTCATTCCTGATTAGGGAGACAGACATAAGTTCTTGTTTTATTTGGACAGCTAGAACTGTAACTGGGAGTAAAATATATTAAATTTATGTAACATGTTTGAACTGGATGGATATTTAGCAGAATGCCCCTAAATCTCATTCCGGCTCCAAGGTTTGACGACATTTACTTAGGGATCTATCACGCATCCAGTCCTTGGTTAAGTGCTGTATACAACACAGAAGAGATATAATAATCATTCCTTGCCCTCAAAGAAGCAAATTACTTTGAGGGAGTATAAATGACTTATAAACTAAACAACCAGAGGACAATTAATAGAGTCTGCAACAACATGGTAAATTGTATGTGGAATGAGACTGATGAGAAAGTCTCTTTGAAGGAAGTGAGCCTTTATTTGGCCTTAAAAAGAAACATAGGGAGTATTATTTGTTTAAAGTAATTTTAATTCATTATTTCATTCAAAAAATATATTGCATGCATATTATATGCCAATAACTCTTCTAGGCAATGAGAATATAAGAGTGAACAAAACAGAACTCATGGACAAAATAAAATAAGAGCTACAACATATTGAATACCAAATGTATGCAAAGTTAGCATAAGGTACTTTGTAAATCAGCCATTAACTCTTATAATATTTGCACATTGCATGTAAAATACGATGAGTGGATTAAATGAGGAAAAAAAATTTACATGTAGTAAATAATTTGCCCACGGCCACAGATTAGTAAGTGGTGAAGTAATCACTATATGTGGTACCTGGCCAGGTTCCTTGAATTTTTTTTTTCTTAGTGACACCATGCAAACATGAAACCTAAAGCTAATAGAAACCATTCTGGGGCACAACTAATAACATATTAGTTGATTTTTAAGATCCTTAGAGATCAGAGAGCTTGGAGGGAATAAAGTTTTTCAAAGAGAAAGTTAGAAGGTAAAACAAATGTTTTGGCCACCATGAGGGAGAGCAGAATTATTGGCTGCTTCATGAAAGTATCATTGATTCAGCTTTGGGAGGGCAAGGACACACATTTCCTTTCTCTATTCATTGGCAGATTTTTTTCTCATAGAGCCTGAGAATGGAGTAGTAAAAGAGCAAGAGTGATGAGGGAGCAAAGCTGTTTTTAATACGTATTTGATTTAAACAACTTATAAGTAAAGACATAAGTAAAATTAACTGCTTAGAAAAGACGCAAGACAAATGACTCTGACCAAAAGGTAAGATTCAACGTAAACTAAAAATGGCTATCCTTACCTTCAGAAATTCTCTCACCTCACTAAATCTAAACTCTTTCTTCAAGTGTTTTATAACTGTAGGATTTAGAAAACTGTCTTATGATCCAAATTTGGGTAAATTTTATAGGGTTAAAGTTCTGCTAATTAATATATTTTCCATTTAAAAATAATTTGACTCTCAGTGGTTTTACGTGTGAGGGTGAGCTCGTTAGAAAATTGTAATTTTGAGTCTCTTGTTGGAATTTAAAGAGTAAATTGCATCTGGGAGTTGAGGACACACTATTACTATCACCTGTTGTCAGAGAAGTCACAGAAGCCAAAATCAACAAATAACTTAAGGCAATATAAACAAAGTACCCAAGATCTTGTATTTTAAAAATGACCTCACTTTGTCCGTATTAAACAGTAAATATTTCGTAACATATTCATTACACCCAATAATAGCTTTAAGTATAAAATAAAATATCCCTAATGAAATGGAGATAGCTCTCAAGGCACTTAAATGTTTAATTTTAAAATTGGCATAGATAATAGCAATAAAAATAAGCCAAAAGTGAGGGAACTGCAATTAAAAATGTATTACTACTGTGAATTGCAGTCCACGATATGTACACGTTGAAGCCCTAACCCCCAATGTGACTCTATTTGGAGAGAAGGCTTTTAAAGAGGCAAATTTAAACTAGGTTGTAAGGATAGAGTTCTAATCCAAGATGAATGCCAGTGAGTGGATAGCCATCCACAAACTGGGAGAGATGACTGAGGAGAAAACAACCCTGCTAGCACCTTGATTTTGGACTTCCAGTCTCCAGAACTGTGAGAAAGTAAATTCTGTTGTTTATAAATAGCCAATCTATGGTATTCTGTTATGAAGGTCCAAGCAGGGTAATACATTTACCTATGTTTCCTGCTTCTGGAACTCTGATAGATAAGTAGAGATGCAACTTCTGGTAGAAAACGCTTGAAAATTATTGCACAATAACTTTAAAAAAACATGTTTAAGTGTAGCTGAAATAGCTAAAGCAATGGGAGTAATAGAAGTTAAGGAACTATAATACAAAACATAATTGTTATAAGGTTCTAGAATGTAGATGATAAAATATACTACCAACCTATAGTGGGAGTTCAGAATTGAGATCCCTAAGTAAACCTAAGATTCCAAATGGTATTACCCTCAGAGGGTGAACAAGAAAATATATGCATCCATGAACTTACAGAAAGACACTACCTTTTCTGGGTCTTGGTTCTTTGTGGAAAATTAAAAAACAAAACTCCTCACTGAATATATATTTTTTTAAATTATAAGCTGGTGTTTCCAGGTATGTAGGGCTAGGATTCATACTATATATGCTATTTACAAATACCTGTTGGATCTAGGTCAAGAAAGTCTCAGCACCTGACAGACATAAACATAGATTTTGTCTGAAAAAGTTATCTTTGAATACAGGACTGATTTTTGAAAACTATTTAACAATGAAAAATAAAAATCATTATAAGTGAGGGTTAACAAATGGAATCAATTACAAATTCAGATCCACAAATATTTTAAGTACATAACATAAAAATAATGTTATGAAAAACATAATAGATTATACTTATAAGTATCATCTTATAAGAAATAGAAAAGAAATTATATCGGAAATTATATATAATACAATTATATATATAAGAAATTATGTAAGAAATTATAAGATGATACTTATTATAAGCATTTCTAAGAAACAGAAAAATTTATATTCTTACTTAAAAAAAGAAAGAGCTTCTGGAAATGAAAAAAAAAAAAGAAAAGTGTCTAACATTTCTAGAACTGGCAACATACACTGATTTTTCAACCTTAAAAGTCTGATAAATCCCAAGTTCTGCAGAATATATCAAAGACAAAAATATACTGAGAGTAACTAGAAAAAAAATGAGGACTTATGTTTAGACTAATAGAAGACATCAGCAGCAAGTATGGAACTCAAGAGACAGTGAATAACTTTTTCATTTATTATAGAGGTATACTTTAATTTAGAATTCTACAGGCAGTGAAAATATGTTTCAATATTGAATGCAAAAAAAAAAACACACACATTTTCAAATGAAATCTGAGAGTTTAACACCAGTTTATTTGCAATAAGCGTAGCTTAAGGGAGCTATTTCATGTCAAAAGAATACATTCTTATTGGATTATCTGCAATGAAAGACGGAATGAAACTAAGAATTCCAAACATGTGCTTATATGAAATAATCAAAAGAACATACATTAATTATTAAATAACTCTTTGAAATCTTTCATTAATTCTTTTGAGTGTATACCCAGATCTGGAATTGTTGAATCTTAAAATAATTCTATTTTTTTTGAGGAGCCAACATACTGTCTTTCACAGTGGTTGTATCATCTTTCATTCCCAGCAAGAGTGCATAAGGATTCCAATTTCACCACGTCCATACCCACACTTGTTATTGATTGATCAATTGATTATATCAATTCTAAGTAATATGAAGATTTGATCTAACTATGGTTTTTTGATTTGCATTTCCACAATGATTAGTGATGTTGAGGATCTTTTCATGTGCTTATCGGCAATTTATGTTTCTTTGAATAAACTTTGATCAAGTTCTTTGTTCATTTTTAAATCAGGCTGGTTTTTGTTGTTGAGTTATAGGAGTTCTTTATATGTTCTGGCTATTGACTCCTTATCAGTTATATAATTTGAAAATTTTTTTTATTCAATAAGTTGTCTTTTACTCAGTTGACTGTGTCTTTCAATGTATTCTAACAATTTCTAAGAATTATCTTAATAATATAATACATTGTAGATAATAAAGTTATTCCAGGAATGCAAGTGTCTGTAGATATTAAGATATATTAGATCAATTACCACATAACACTTAAAAGCAGAAAACTCAGGAAATTATATAAACTGATACAGGAAGTAATGTTAGATGAAATTGCAGTTGTTGATAATTAAAATAAAACACAAATGCTTTTTATCAATTGTAAGCATAAAGATACTTTATTAACTTGTTAAAGTTTATTCTCAAGAAGGCTATGCTAGTCATTATGCACAGTAATAGAACATTAAAATGATTTTTATCAAAATTACTAACAAAAAATGATGTCTTACAGAAACACATTCTTCAACATCTCACAAGAGGTACTAGCCCATACAATACGGCAGGGGAAAATAGAGAGGTAAAATGGAAACACACTATTGTTTTCTTTCTTTTTCTTTTTTTTTTTTTTAAGATGGAGTCTCACTCTGTCGCCCAGGCTAGAGTGCAGTGGCGCCATCTCAGCTCACTGCAAGCTCCACCTCCCAGGTTCACGCCATTCTTCTGCCTCAGCCTCCTGTGTAGCTGGTACTACAGGTGCTCGCCACCATGCCCTGCTAATTTTTGTATTTTTAGTGGAGACTGGATTTCACTGTGTTAGCCAGGATGGTCTTGATCTCCTGACCTTGTGATCCGCCTGCCTCAGCCTCCCAAAGTGCTGGGATTACAGGTGTGAGACACTGCGCCCAGCCAAAACACACTATTGTTTTCTAATGATAAGTATGCTCACGTAAAATAAAAGCCAGAATAATATGCAAACAGTTTAAGTAATAACAAATGTTACCTATGTTAACATCTATGAGATTAACATATAAAAGTTAAACTTCATTCATATATGCCAGTAAAAATTATGCAGAAAATGAAATTTAAATAACTATTTGAAATCCTTATAGTAGGAAAATTTGTGGAGATTCACCCAGCCCCACTGACGCACAGGAAACATATAGCTGAGTGAATGTTTCTCACTTGGAAAACAAATGGTCATGAGAAACGAAGCTGAATATGTGTGTGCAAATGGTGTCACTCAGGAGAGGCCATCATTTGTGGAATCCCTGCGTGTTCATATCCTGCTGATTATATTGCACTCATTTTCTAGTGAAGCTATATCTCATTATATACCATTTCCTCATCAATTATTATTATAAATTTCTCAATAAAGGATCTTGAAAATGAGATATATCCGTCCATCTGTCCTAGGATTACATAGTATCCACCTTAATCTCATATTGTCCAATACATTCCTTGATTTATTGTTTTTCAGAGGATTAGACTCTTTCAGATCTTCAGGTTTCCCTGGAGATTGAGGTAAAAAAACACATACCGGCTATTAACTCTTTCCTCCACTGTCCCACGAAGGATTAGTCTGCTTCAGCAACACAGTTTTATTGTCCATTTTCTAATAGCTGACTCAGATAATCAACGTATTACCCTCCTCCATGTATCTCCTCCACACTTGATCTTTGAAATCGATATTGTCTTCTTTGAAAGGTTTTTACTCTTCTTTAATTCCTCTGACAGTCCTCCTGAACATGTCTTTTCATGGCATAGATTCCTCAGTCACCATTCACTTGTTACAAATATGTTGAGTATCTACTCTTCTAATCTAGAGATGAATCACCGTTCATGACCTCAAGCCAGTTACAGAAGCAAGTGGAGACAGAATTACAATAGTAGACCCACACTTTATCTGGAATTGAGAAGAGGTGGTCAAGAAGACTTTAGAGAGAAAAGGTATTTTTTTAAGTCTTTGATTTGTAAAGACAAAACACTAGCAGTTTAAGCAATAATATAACCAACAACATAATTGAGTAAGTCACAGGGTTCTATGATAGTTTCCTACTATAAGGGTTTCAAATAGTTATCCAAATTTCATTTTCTGCATAATTTTTACTGGCATATATAAAAAGAAATCAGAGTAGAACCCAGGATCTCTTTTTTCCTTGTATAGGGAAAGGAAAATACTGTTAGTGTTAGAATGTTTCTGCTGCTATGACAAAATACCTCAGACTGTATATAAAGAACAGGAATTTATTTCTCACAGTCCTGAAGGCTGGAATGTCCAAGATCAAGCCACTGCCATTTTGTATCTTAAGAGGGTCTTCTTGCTGTGTTTGCACATGGCAGAAAAGATGGATGCTATGAGAAAGGCAGAAGGGTAACAGGGCCTTTATAAGGGAATTAATCCCATTCACAAATGCTGAGCCCTCAGGACCTAATCACCTCCCAAAATCTCCCTTTTAAATATCGTCACTTTGACTTTTAAGTTCCAGCATATGAATTTTTGAGGGACGTATTCTTTTAAACCACAGTGCTTTTGTCCTTCCATCATGATCAGGACTAGTTCATATCCATCCAGAGAAAAGAAAAAGTAAGTAAAAAAAGGGATTGACGACCCAGTACACTGCCTTGAAATACTGGCAGATTGGCATTTTGGGTTTGAGATCTGATAACAATTCGCTTCTGACTTCAGCCTTTGATCCTCATAGGAACACAAATGGGAATGAAGGAAGGAACTAAAGTTTTTTTTCTTTGAAACTTTAAGCAAACATTAGTTTGCATTAAGAGATGATCAGTAAAGTTAAAATTGCACTCCAAATTATCTTATCAGAATAAATAAGAATGCATTTAAGCTTAATCAAAAATAGCTTAGAAAATATTATGATACACTATTTCAGATTTTATATTATTTATAACTCAAGTCATTTTGTGTAATAGAGTGTAGAGGGGCAGCAAACATGTCATTCAAGATGACCTAATAACTTTAGATATTTGCAGAACTATGAGTTATAGAAAACATTTCCTTGCTTTGTTTTTGTAGAAACCAAGAAAATACTTATGATGGTGATGATGTGGCTTAGGAAAATAATTGGAGAAATATGAATTGACAATATGTTAAATTTTAAACTAGAATTTTTAAAAAGATATATGCTATAAACCTTTGAACTCTCCATATCCTTCTTTTGATCTATTAATGCCTTAAAGGTGAACAAATAAATTGTGCAATCTCAAAAGAATTACTATTTCAGGGAGATAAACTTTGGTAAATACAAGAAGACCGTCTGAGTTGTTACTAAGTAAAAAGGTATTTTACATTTGTGAGATGTATGAGTTGTGTAATAATTGAAAGAAATTATTGCCAAGTGGAATGTTGATGTAGACTTGAAAGAAAAGGACTAGTATTTCCAATTAAAGAAACATATTATAGTTAAGAATTATGGTGCTCAGTGGAAGTCTCTTATAGGCTTCACCTCATTCTTCCCAGAAAACATGTCAGTAGAAAAGGGAAAAGAGATGTTGAATACAAACACAGAGTTTCTGAACATCCCTACATTGATTGTTTTAACTTATATTTTTCTTCATACTACCTGAGAATCACCTTTTCCCACACGTTTATATTTGTGGCATTGACTGAACATTTCTGTTCACACCGCAAAATTCTAATATATATGGTTTATGAAGCAGAAATGAGAGTTATGAACTGTGTGAAGGCGCTATGACTGGCCAATGAATTGGTAAGAAGGACACAGATCCACACATCACAAAGTATGTTATTACCTAAGGACAAAAGGCCTTGTAGGAGTCAAAGTAGCCATCCAAGAGTAGAGCATTTGCAGCACGTTCCATTAGACCTCCCCTTGAACTCTAGAGGCCCAAGTCGGATGCTGGTGATCCTGCCTATGCCAAGATCAGGAAACCACAAGTTTTTATATCTTCCTTGTCCCTGCCTTTACACTACCTATTGTATCACATTGTATCACCTTTCCAGGAAAAATTCATGTTAATAATTAATATTTTTCTACTTTACATAGAATTATCTTTGTTATCAAATTAAACTCAGCATCATTAGGGTGAGATTCTTTTGGTATTAGGGGGCTAGGAAATAGCAAAGTGCTTTTTTCCACATGACCCTGAATACTATCCAGTTTTTCAATACTCCAAAAAGCAATTCTGGGGGCCACAGCTGGAAGGAAATAAGTTTTGTCAAATGGTTACTCATTATTTAAATTTCACTTCAGGTTACTTTATATGGAGTCAGTCTTTCCTTGTTCTCTATTATCAAATCAGATTTCTCTTTTCAGTAGTCCTTGTAGGACTTATTTTTAATAATTACCTTGGTCTAAGTTATTCTTTGCAAAGTAGAACCCATTCAATATAGTTTAAGCAAAATTAAGGATATTGGTTTGACATTTGTAGGGTTATCACAAGAAAATCAAAGGCAGAGAGAGTAATAGTCTGCAAGAGACCAAAGAAAAGAAAAACCTCCAAAACCACCGATTCTTCTCTCTCATTCTCTCTTAGTCTCCCCCTTCCCACCTAGATTAAATAATCTCTTGCCTCTGGTTTTCTCCATGAATCTGTTTTCCTGTCTTCTTCTCTTTTTCCGTTATGAAAAATCAGGTATCTCTACATTCTGGTCCAACAAAACTGCCCTAGCCCCAGGGTTACATTACCACAGTGTTTAATTGCCTAGTCTATGCTTTCTGCATTCCTGTATCAAACTTCCAAGAAAGCGAGTCTGATTGGCCGAGGGTGGTGGGATTTGTACTCATCTGCAAACAGAGATGTGAGGTTTACAGTTCGTGTGAGACACGGAGCAAGGACAGTGGTAATGGACTATTCCTCAGTCAAAGATGGGGACTCAAACGGTACACAGCAGTGCCTTTAGCAACGTTTCTGAAACAATAGCATCACATTCCACTTATTTGCTTCCTTGTATGTTTTCCCCTCAAACTTGTGTGTTTTTTTCAAGTTAGAAATTACATATTTCATGTTTGAAAACCAGGTTTTCTTCTCATTCTAACGCTTTCTCTCATACCTACCACCATTAAGCTAGTTCCTTAAGTAAAATAATTTGAGACTAACTTAAAAATTGTTCTGTGTTCATCCCTTACTTATATTCTTACATTATCAAGCCTTGTTATTTCTTCTTCCCTAGCCTATTTATTATTATTTGTTCTGTCTTATTTCTCTTGTCATTTCTCACTATCAATCCTGATCACCCCACATTTGCATAACTTCAACAATCTCTTAATTAACCTCTCTATCTTCAATATCTTGCCTCTCCAATACATGTTTTGTGTTACCACTACAGAAAAATAAATTTGAACATCGTATTTTACAGGTAGTTTACAACAAAATGCTCATAGATTCTGACAAGGTCAAGAGGTGTGGGAATGAGGCTTTGAGAAGTTAAATAAATCTCCGAGCATGGAGGACCTTGGTGGCTGAGATGGATTCAAGCCCCTGTTCTCTGACCTCAGAGGAGGCTGTGGAAGGAGTTTGAGATTTTTGGCAAGAAATACAAACCTTTTATATCACCAACTCCATTTGTTTTTCCACTTTGAACAAACTACTTAGAAACTCAAAAGTTACTGTTTCATCTGTAAAGTTAATATTATAATACTTTCTAAGATTGTTTTGAAGATCAATATTATTATTAGCATATTGCCAGGCGCCAGGAGGTATTTAATGAATATGTTTATTCTTTTTCTCAATGTAATGTAATGGTCTTCTTGTCCTCATTCAATTAATAATTCATAACATTAATTTTGTGATTTATTATAAACTTGCAAGCTTTTTTAACAAACCTGTGCATGGAGTCAGGAAGATATTTTAGATTTATTTTATTAATAAGTAAATCAAAACTCATAGATGATAGGAGTTACCCATAAGTTACCCATTACTCATAATGAATGATACATGGGTATCATTATTATCTCTCCAAGTTACTGAAAGTTTCTTGAGGACACAAGAATGTTTTCAATTTTATCTTTAAAAATATGCATCAATTATAAATTAAGATATACAATGCAGTCCTTAAAAGTATAAACTGTCAGTTCTGCAAAAGCTCTTTCATCATCATAAACATGCTTAATTAACTTCAGTAGACTTTAGCTTACTTGTTAGCAAAAAGAGGATAACAACACTAACTTTCTGATTTAAGAAGAATGTGCAATATTGAGAATACCTAGACTATAACAAATACTCAGCAAATAAGATCTCCAGTATAAATGAGCGAGAAATAGTTGTACAATGTCAAATGGATCTTCAAACCATTCCTAATTTAATTAAACCTAGACTTAAGTGTCCTACTTTGGAAATTAAAGTAGTTTTTGGTATTCATATGAAAATTTCAAAATGAACCAGCAAAGAAAGGCAACGTTTTGAATTAATTTTCTCTCAAAACTATAGCATAGGAAAAACATTTTCTGATTACTTATCTAAATGTTATTAGAGATACATAAACTGATATCAACATTTTAGAGTTATATTTCATCATTACAGGGGAGTTTGTTATAGAACGAAAAGAGAACGAAGAGAATGAATGTGGTACTAAATGAAATCCATTATCAATTCTATAATTCACTATCATAAGTTGAGCTTCAAAATGAAAAGATGAAATTAGAATCATTTTTTTTGAATTTCACATGATTAGTGGCATCACTATCCCTATAGTTTTCTATCTAATGATATTAAAATGATTTAGATGTTAGAGTTAGAATGGAACTGAACTAGATTTTATCTTAATACTAGCTATGCTTAAAAAGTTTATGTAACAGATTTATATTTTCATAAAATATAGGAGAGATTCTTAACCTAATTCAGAAGGGGGGCTAAACCCTGTAAAGCCACAGGTGTGGAGCTGCCCAAGGTCACGGGAGCCTACCTATCATTTTGTAGCTGTAAAATTTGACTGCCCTGCTGGATTTCGGTTTTCCATGGCGCGCGAAATCCCTTTGTTTTGGCCAATTTTTCTCCTTTGTAATGGCTGAATTTACCCGATACTTTTACCCCCATTGTATCTAGGAAGCAACTAACTTGCTTTTGATCTTACAGGCTCATAGGCAGGAGGGATGTGCCTTTTCTCAGATAAGACTTTGTACTGTGAATTTTTGAGTTAATACTAAAATGAGTTAAGACTTTGAGGAGACTGTTGGGAAGGCATGATTGGTTTTGAAATGTGTGGACATGAGATTTGGCAGAGGCCAAAGTACGAGTAATGTGGTTTGGCTTTGTCGCCCCACCCAAATCTCATTTTGAATTGTACTCCCATAATTTCTGCATATTGTGGGAGGGACCCGGTGGGAGATCATTGAATCATGGGGGCAGTTTCCCCCATAATGTTCTCCTGGTAGTGAATAAATCTCATGAGGCAGTCGTTTCTGCTGTTGCTTCTTCCTCGTTCTCTCTTGCCACCAGCATGTAAGAAGTGCTTTCACCTTCAGTCATGATTGTGAAGCCTCTCCAGCCACATGGAACTGTGAGTCCATTAAGCCTAATTTTCTTTCCAGTCTTAGGTGTATTTTCATCATCAACATGAAAATGGACTAATACAGTTATGAATTATTTCCTCCTCCTGTATTTTTGGAATATTTTGAGAAGGATTGGTATTAACCATTAATTGTTTAAATATTTGTTAGAATTGACTGGTGAAGCCATTTGCTTTTGGATCTTCCTTTGTTGTGAGATTTTTTAAAATGCCTTGTTCAATCTCTGTACTTGTAGGTCTGTTAAGATTTTCGATTTCAAGTTGATTTTTTATAATGTGTGTTTCTAGGATTTTTAAAATTTTATCTGGGTTATCTGATTTGTTTATGTACAATTGTTTAAAGTATTTTTTATAATCCTTTTTATTCCTGTAAGGTTTGGAATAACATCCTCATTTTCATGTATGGGTTTAATAATTTGTCTCAGTCAGTTTAGTGAAAGATGTATCAGTTTCATTGATCTTATAAAAAAATGAATTTTTGTTTCATTGATTTATTGCTTTCCTATTCTCTATTTTATTTATCAGTGCTCTGATCTTTATTATTTTATTTCTTCTGTTAGGTTTGATTATAGTTAGCTGTTCTTTTCGTATGTCATTAGAGTTAGGTTAGTATTTGGAGGTCTCTCTTTTTTTTTATTTTTGGTGTAGACATTTACAACTTAGATTTCTGTAAAAGCACTGCTTTCAGTGCATGTCGTAAATTTTGACAAGTTGTGTTTTCATCTATGTTTATATGAAAGTATTTTCTAATTTCTTTGGCAAATTCTTCTTTGACTTATTTGTTGTTGGAGAGTGAATTGTTTAATTCACACATATTTATAATTTTTTAAAAATTTTCATTTTGTTATTGATTTCTATCTTCATTCAATTGTGCTTGGATAATATATTTTTATAATTTAAATATTTCAAAATATATTGATACTTATTTTATGGCTTAATATTGTATGTTATGGAGTATGCCGTGTGTTCTTGAAAAGAATATATGTTCTAGTGTTGTTGAGCAGTGTGCTCTCTAGATGTCTGTTTATCTAGTTTGTTCATCTGTTGTTTCTGTCTTCTATTTCTTTAATCATCTTCTGTCATATTCATTATTGCAAGTGTGTTATTGAAGTCTCAATCTGTTATTGTAGAATTGCCTTTCTCTGCTTTCACTCCTTCAATGTTTAACACACATATTTTGTGGCTCTGCTGTTTTGCACCTTTCTTTTATAACTATTATATTGACCTTTTTATTGATTCATAAAATCCTTCTTTGTCTCTTATAACAATTTTGAGTTCATTTCTTTTTCGATATTAGTACAGTCATATCAGCCTTTTTTTGCTTACTATTTGCACAAAATGTATTTGTCAATAACTTGTTTTGAATCTATGTGCGTCATTTAAGTCAGTCTCTTTTGGAAAACATACACTTGGGCTAGATCATTTAATTGTAACTTTAACCAATTTACACTTAATGTAATTACTGAACAATAACATAGCTCTGGCATTTTTTTTTTAACTTTTATGTTAGGTTCAGTGGTACATGTACAGGTTTGTTATATAAGTAAATGAGTCATGGGCGGAGGTTATATGCGGATTATTTTCTCATCCAGGTACTAAGTTTCATACCTGATAGTTATTTTTTCTGCCCGTCTCCCTCCTCCTACCCTCCACCTCCTCTTCTTTATGCCCATGTGTTCTCATCACTTAACTCCCACTTATAAGTGAAAACATGTGGTATTTGATTTTCTGTTCCTGCATTAGTTTGCTAAGGATAATGACCTCCAGCTCCATCCCTGCCCCTGCAAAAGACATGATCTTGTTCTTCTTTTATGTCTGCATAGTATTCAATTGTATATGTGTACTATGATGTTTTATCCAGTCTTCCACTGATAAGCATTTAGATTGATTCCTTGTCTTTGCTATTGTGTGTAGTGCTGCAATAAACATACACATGCATGTGTCTTTATCATAGAATTTTTATTCCTTTGGGTATATACCTAGTAATGAGACTGCTGGGTCAAATACTAGTTCTGTTTTTAAGTCTTTGAGGAATCACCACAGTGCTTTCCTCAATGGTTGAACAAATTTACACTCCCATCAACAGCATATCAACATTTTTGTTTCTCCACAACCTCACCAGCATTTGTTATTTTTTGCCTTTTTAGTAATAGCCATTCTGACTGGTGTGAGATGGTGTCTCATTGTAGCTTTGATTTGCATTTCTCTAATGATCAGTGATACTGAGCTTTTTTCATATGCTCATTGACTGCATGTACGTTTACTTTTGAAAGTGCCTGTTCATGTTCTTTGCCCATTTTTCAAAGAGGTTGTTTTTTTTTTTTTTTTTCCCCCCTTATAAACGTAGTTAGCTTCCTTATAGGTGCTGGAATTAGACCTTTGTCAGATGCATAGTTTACAAAGTTTTTTTCTCCTTCTGTAATGTCTGTTTACTCTCTTGGAAGTTTCTTTTGCTGTGCAGAGCTCTTCAATTAGGTCTCATTTTCAACTTTTGTTTTCCTTGTAATCACTTTTCATGTCTTTGTCTTAAAATCTTTGCCAGTTGCTTTGCCCAGGATAGTATTGCTTAGGTAGTCTATTATGGTTTTTATAGTTTGGGGTTTTACATTTAAGTCTTTATTCATCTTGAACTGATTTTTGTATATAGTGTAAGGAAGGGATCAAGTCTCAAATGTCTGCATATGGCTAGCCAGTTATCCCAGAATCATTTATTGAATAGGGAATCCTTTCCCCATTGCTTGTTTTTGTCATCTTTGTGGAAGATCAGATGATAGTAGGTGTTCAGCCTTATTTATGGGCTCTGTATTCTGTTCCATTGGTCTGTGTGTGTGTGTGTGTGTGTGTGTGTGTGTACATGCGTGTGTGTGTTTGCATCAGTATCATGCTGTTTTGGTTATAGTTTGAAGTCAGGCAGCATGATGCCTCCTACCATTTTTTGTTTGTTTGTTTGTTTATTTTGCATAGGATTGCCTTGGCTATCCAGGATTTTTTTGGTTCCATATGAATTTTAAAACAGGTTTGTTTTTTTTTTTTTCTAGTTCTGTGAAGGAAATCATTGGTATTTTGATAGGAATAACATTGAATCTGTAAATTGCTTTTGGCAGGATGACCATTTTATCAATATTGATTCTTCCTATACATATGCATGAAATGTTTTTCCATTTCTTTGTGTCATATCTGATTGTGTTGAGCAGTGTCTTATAATTCTTGTAGAGATCTTTCACCTCCCTGGTTAGCTGAATTGCTAGGTATTTTATTATTTTTGTGGCCCTCTCTCACCACCCTTATTCAACATGGTATTAAAAGTCCTGGCTAGAGCAATCAGGCAAGAGAAAGAAATAAAGGGCAGCCAAACAGGAAGAGAAGAAGTCAAACTATCTCTGTTTACAGATGACATAATCCTATATCTAGAAAAACCCAGAGTCTCAGTTCAAAAGCTCCTTAAGCTGATAAACAACTTCAGCAAAGTCTCAGGATACAAAATCAATATGCAAAAATCACTTGCATTTCTGTAGAAGAACAACAACCAAATTGAGAGCCAAATCAGAAGAAACACAATCCCATTAACTTCTGGTATTTTACTATTTATTTTCAGTAAGTTTTACATAAATTTCTTTGTGAATACCTCAATATTGCCTTTTTGTGTTTCATGGTTTTTTTTCAATATGCCATTTGGTTTTATTTTTATTTTTATATATATATTTTAGTTATCATCTGAATCATTATTCCAGTTATTAAAATTAGCATTATAGATTTGTAAAATTATACTAAAATTGATACCCATTAAGCTTCAATGACAACAAAAACAAAAATCTGGTTATATAAACTTTTGAGACCACTTTTGGTGTTTTGTCACAAATTATACTTTTTTTTTTTTTTTTTTTTTTTGAGACGGAGTCTTGCTCTGTCACCCAGGCTGGAGTGCAGTGGCGCGATCTCGGCTCACTGCAAGCTCCACCTCCCGGGTTCACGCCATTCTCCCGCCTCAGCCTCCGAGTAGCTGGGACTACAGGCGCCCGCCACCACGCCCGGCTAGTTTTTTGTATTTTTAGTAGAGACGGGGTTTCACCATGTTAGCCAGGATGGTCTCGATCTCCTGACCTCGTGATCCACCCGCCTCGGCCTCCCAAAGTGCTGGGATTACAGGCTTGAGCCACCGCGCCCGGCACAAATTATACTTTTATACCTTGTGTCTATTGACATAGATTTATAATTATTGTTTTATGCATTTGGTTTTTTAAAATTCTACAGCAAAGATAAAGAGTAATTATAAACCCAAGGTACAATGGTCTAATGTTTATATTAACCTATGGTAATATACTGTCCTAGTGTCCTTTACTGAAATTGTTTATTTCTTCACATCTTTCAGACTGCTAGTGTCTTTTCAATTCAATACGTAGAACTTTCCTTAGCATTTCTTGTAGGGCAGGCACATTTTCTAGTGATGAAATTAGCTTTTTTCTTTTTCATAATCTGGGAATGTCTTTATTTGTTTTTAATTCTTAACAGACATTTGAACAGACATAGAATTATTCTTCTTCTTCTTTTATTTTCAGGACTCTAAATTTCTCATTCTGTTTTCCATGATTTTTTGCTCTCTCACCCCAACTCGACTACAGTGTCATTATCACAGTTCACTGCAACCTCCACCTGCCAGGCTGAAGTTATCCTCCCACATCAGCCTCCTGAGTAGCTGAGACCACAGGTGCATGCCTCATTATGTTGCTCAGACTGATCTTGAGTTACTGGGCTCAAGCAATTCTCCTGCCTCAGTCTCCCAAAGTGCTAAGATTATAGGTGTGAGTCACCATACTTGGCCTAATTAAACATATATCTTTCTTAAGTTCTAGAATATGTTTCTAGTAACTACTTTCTAGTTGTGATCTGCTAATTACTAATTTGGATCTTCATGAGACTGATGCCTATTGCCTTTATAAAAATTATTGTTATGTCATATTTCCCATCTCTTTGCCTGCTTTATACTTTTTGATGTCATATTAGATATGTTTTAGATACTATGGGTTCTGCTATGTTTCTATGATAAATAATTCTAGTTTTTAATGTTCTACAGGGTAATTAATTTAGCTTGATTTAAGTTCCAAACTCTGTCTTACCTGCAATAAGCAACAGCTGAAATCTCTCTTCTGGTTTTTTATTCTTTATTTCTTTATGCTGAGCTCTGTGTCATCACTCTTAGGCATGCATAATTTAACAATCAGCAAACGATTTGATAAGTGGATTTTATTATTGGGTTTTGGGGGCCCAGTCTCTCTATGGTTGATTCCTTTCTAGGATCCCCAAACTCCATGATTTTCTGGACATTCTGAAAGCCAAAAATTGTCCTCTGATACTTCAAACCAGTAAAACAGTGATTTCGTATAGCCTGTGTACTAAGGCAAAAAACACAAAGTTGTAAATCGCACCTGCCTGATTTCTCCTTTCAAAAGTCTGCTGCTGTCTTAGTTAATCTCCAGTTCTATCACGTAGGGCTTTAAAAATGTTTGCTTATATTTTATAATTATTATATGTGGGAAGGCTAACCTAGCATACTCAAAATCTACCAATTTATGGAGTATTCGTTGTAATTATGCTTAGTTAATTTCCAGTAATCATGTTGATTATTTTTCCAATCAACTTCTTCTTTGTAGTTTCTTGTTTCATATGCTTTGAAACACACATTTTTTTTGGTGTGCACATTTGACAAAGCCATATTTGAAATACTTATGCTTCAACATTCCTTTTCTTTTGTTTCTGTTGGTTTTCTTGCATGGCGTTTTTTATTTCCTTGTGAACAGAGTTACTTTTTATTGTGTGCTACCTATTTCTGTTATATATTTTGTGACCTGGAATGAAGTAGTTTGATCTAGAAATTTTTGATATTTTTTTCTTGTCAGTGCCTAGGGTCACTACTAATTAGGGTTACTCAAATTAAAATTTCAGCTTGGAAGATTTTTAGCCATCCAAGCTGTAAACAATTCTGATAGTTGACTTGTTTCAAATTCTTGGTCACATTTTACCCCCCCAATTCTTTCTCAAAATATTATATTTTTCATGTTGTTTACTTTCATCTGAGAATGTGTTTAGTTCATAATTTTAATGAAGTATTACTCTTTATTCTCATCATTTTATGTAAGACGGTTTTTCCTTAGATACTCTACTGCATATAGGGCGTAGATTTACTCATTCGCTCTGTTTCCCTGTGAATCTGTGAAGACCGAGTCTCAACTATGTGGCTTGAAGTCAAAGCCAACAGTGAATTCAGCTTGTCATTCTAGAGTTCTGTCTCTACCTGGTCCTGGCTCTGAAAGGTTCCCAGAGGCTGATAATCTCTAATCCAAAAATCCAAAACTTTTTGAGCTCTGGTATGATACCATGTGTTAAATTCCACACCTAGCCTAATATGATAGGTTGTAGTCAAAACTTTTTTCATGCATAGAGTTATTTAAAATATTGTATAAAATTACCTTCAGGTTGTGTGTATAAGGTTTATATAAAAAATATGAATTTTGTGTGTAGACTTGGGTTTCATCCCCAAGATATCTTATTATGGATATGCAAATATTCCCAAATCCAAACAAAATCTGAGATCTAAAATATATCTGCTTTCAAGTATTTTGGATAGGGGATACTCAACCTGTACTTACTTACCAAATCATCTGCACTTTTAAGATTTTTCTAAAATTAGATTTATTCAAACTTTTTAAGGTGTTTTTTAGGAGGAAGGCCTTAACTTACTGGGAAAAATATTAAAAACTTAAAATACATTTTCCTTAATTTTTACAAGAATCTCAAATGATTGGACAACAATATTAGACATTAAAATGTTCACTTTCAATGCCAGGAAACTTGAACTCACAGAGTTGAAGTAACACTATATGTAACCAGCTTAGTAAGCTGAGACACCATAGTTGGAATGCAGGCTCCTCTGATACAAAAATTCATGCTTCTTTCCAACACCAACCTTGGTTTGAATATTGACTTACAAAGTCAGCTGCTGTATGATTTGGAAACATAAAAATGCAACAATAAAACCTTTAAGCATCATTAGTTAATGCCTAAATGCAATGATATATGTTTGAATATATGTGATAATATATGCGATCCATTTACCAGATAATTAACACTAAAAGATTACCACGAATAACAGCTATGAATATGTGTCATGTATGTATAACAGTTATATGTGCACATATTCGGGACTAAACTCATAATAAATTTATTGGTTGCTAAAAAATGCTTGTTGAATGAATGCATGCTAAATAAAGCAGCAATCACTCTGTCTTCACTATTCCCACATTTTTCAGGCATTTTGGAAAGTCCATTTTGACCCAGAACACAGTTCAGAATGTTTGTGTTCCTAACAACAGTTAAAACCATTTTCCAAGCATTTCTGTTATGCCCCAAAGGTGTCGTGGCTGAGTGGTCTGAGCAATCATACGTAGATGATGGAAGTCTGACCTCGACATTGGCTCCCAGAGCTCCTGCAAGAAAGTCACTTAACCTTGGGTTTCAGGTTCTTCATCTGTAAAATTGGGATTAAAAACACTTGCAGGCCCCTGAGGAAAATGTGAAGATTTCTGAAAGTAAATGTGTTAGGAAGTGCTTTGAATGTAAATATGATTCCTAAAATAGCAAAAGATGAATCTTTTCCTTTCTATTCCCACTGGAACATTTTTCCTCAGTCACGGAATGAAGTGTTGTAGAATCTAAGGTGTTCAAAAGCCTGAAAACTAGTGTCAGGAAAATCTCAGTGTTAATCAACTGTAGGACTAGTGGGTTCTTCCTGGCACTGTCAGTAGAGCAGAAAATGAAGATAATGCTTTGAACCAAGGAGCCCCTACCTCCTTTGTGCTGTGGTTCCTGCAGTCAACTCACTAGGACTATTCTAAATAATAATTTTACCAGAAGGTTCAAATTTTCCTCTGGGAACAAGTTTGGCTTGGGAAAATATTAGAACATTTTGGAAGCTTGAAAAACTATCAAAACAATAAATCTGATGAAACTGAAGTGTATCTATGGAGTCTTCAGACAGGAAAAAACTAAAATAAAAAATGGAGTTTCTATGGCTTAATCTGCTTAGGGCCATTTTTCCTTCCTCTCATATGCCCTGGGGACAGAGCTTCCCTCTTTTATGTTTCTATGCTTGCATCAAACTCCTCTGTCCAGTCTGACCCACAATCAAATGAAAACCCACAGAACTTCAGAGTTAGAGAGAGGCAGATTCAGAATGTGTTAGACAGAGGCAGGTCAAACACAAAATAACCAGACCAAGACTTGGAAATGATGACCAGGTGAAACCTTGGAGAATACAGGAAGCTTTGTAGCTTGGGGAAATTTCTTGAAGAGGTAGTTACATAAATCAGGTCAGGCAAGGAGAGAGGTGACACAGACTGGGTACACTCCAGAACTTGGAGATTTGGTGTCACTCTATCTGTAAAAATTGAACACTGTGTCAGTTGTCCTGAGTCATCTTCATGCCTATGAGTCAGTAAATACTCAAAACTCCCCTGTTTTCCGTGTATTTTCCCTAGAAACCATGGTAAACAATCAGGTGAACCATATCAGGAGGAAACATAGGAAAGGGGCTTTGGACCTTAGTAGATATTTTATCTTTATTATCCTGACTCCTGGCTGAGAATAGAATTAGAAGGAAAGAGTTCATCAAAACACCCAGCCCATTAATTCCTTCTGACACAACATTTATATGTAATCAATGAGCACAGACTATCAAAATGAAGCAATCCTTATTCCCTAGTTACAATTTGCATCTCTGAGGACCTTATAGACTAGATGACAAACACTATGCTGAGCTCAATTCTGAGCTACTTTGAATAGCCTTCCTGTAAACCCCTTAGCACTAAAGACAATGTCTATCAAAGTACACTAAAAGTAAGTTTGTGTTTTGTTCCTTATTAATTGGCTTCTTCTCCCATTTAATACCCTTCCCCTTATTTTTATTATTGAACATAATATCTTGCATGATAATATCAGCAGGTGTGGTAAAGGCACTCCAAGAGTGAAGGTGAATGTTGAGGGTGATTACATAAGCCTTAAATGACAAGCGTTAGCTAGAGTTAGAAATTGCTACAATGTATGGTCATTTTGATCATTTTTACTATTCCATACATATTACAAATATATATCTAATAATTGCTATCCTTTATTACGTAATGCTGCCTGTTTTGGTGTGCACGTGCATATATTGTTAGTCTCTGACATGAAGGCAAATATAAAACTATAGTCATAAATCTGGATCACAACCAACATGATACTTAGACCTGCAGCTGAGTTGGGGCAGGGGAGATCTCTCAGTCCTTGGAGTCATTACCTAGACCTCCAAACCAATGAAATCTCTTTAGCCTGAGAAAAGGAAATAACTTCAAGAAGTGACAATGTTTACAAGTGAATATTTTTAAACTGCACAATAGCCATTAACAAACAAACAAAATAAATGGGGAGGGGTAGTCCTACTTATCACAAAGATTCAACAAAAAACGATCAAAATACTCTGGTTGATAGCTGTGCCTCCTCTGTCCTGTGCGACTCAGAAGAACATGATGGGGACGGTGGTGCAGGACCGACAGAGGAAGGCTTCTGTCCAAGAGAGGAAACACATGGAGTTTAGGAATGCCTTGCTCCCTACCTCCAGAGTAGTGTGTGTGTGTGTGCGCGCACGCGCGCGCGTGCATGCACACGCACTGCCAATTATACATATCACAGCACTTGAGAACTATTGCAAACAGCACCTGATGCCAAAAAAGTAGTTATTTTTAATTTTATAAAAGAGAGTCTCTTTTAAGATAAAATTATTTCTACACAAATAGGACCAGAATACACATTTACAAAGTTACTTAAAGATTTAAAAGACCTTCAGGTTATCGTTACTTAATGCAACTTGTGTTACCACATAAGAAGAAAAAGTAGTTTTCAATTAGAAGAATAAATTGGTGAAACTTAGAAGCATAGGATAGAGTGAGTCTATGATTGGTGGGACCGATATAGCATTTTTCATGGAAAAGGGACATTCATTGAAAAACTTTCAGATTCCTTGAAAAGACCATTACACTGTGAAACGGAGGCAGCAAACTATCCTTGCTTGTGGACCTCTTTTTCATCCCCATCCCTGTTTTCTTCTTTTGTTTTCACATCTCCAAAGCAACTCAAGTCTGGCATAGTAGAAAAGGACATTAACGATGGCAACTTTTATTCTTAATTTTCTCATGACTGCAGTTTCTCATATTTTTAAATAAAGAGGAGGAAAACAGTGAAGTGAGGACTTCAAATATCTGGTCTTCATAATAATATGTCCTTTTGTAAGTGAATAAATTTGCATGTTGATTTTTATACCTGGGTAAAATTTGTTAAGACTTACCTACTATTTTTACCCCCTAGGTTATTGGGGTACAGGTGGTATTCGGTTACATGAATAAGTTATTTAGTGGTAATTTCTGAGATTTTGGTGCACCCATCATCCGACCAGTATACACTGCATCCTGTTTGTAGTCTTTTATCCCTCACCCCCTTCCACTCTTCCTCCCAATTCCCCAAAGTCCATTGTATCATTCTTTTGCCTTTGCATCCTCATAGCTTAGCTCCCACATATCAGTGAGAACATACGATATTTAGTTTTCCATTCTTGAGTTACTTCACTTAAAATAATAGTCTCCAAACTTATCTACTCTTGAGAGTTAGACTCACTTCCGTTCTTATGACATAATATGAGGCAACAAAGTGCAGAGGAAGGCCTTAGATATTGAGCAAATTATCCAAATTGTGAAAGCTTCCAAGAGATATCTAGTTTTAAGGATACATTTCTGGTTTCACGAAGATGACATCCAGGTCTTACCCTGTGACTGAGAAATAATGATTTCATTTTTTTTACATCATCTATTTTATATCATTGGGGAGAAAATATGTTACATTGTATCACTCTGCTGACTGTGATGAGAGCAGGTTAGAGTAGATTAAGGGTATAAGGAAGTGTATACTGTGTTATTTATTTAATTTTTATTAATTTATTTATTCTTACTTTTTGAGACAGGGTCTCACTCCCAGGCTGGAGTTCGGTGGCATGATTATGGCTCATTGCAGCCTGGACCTCTTGAGCTTACGTGGTCATCCTACCTCAGCCTCCTGAGTAGCTGTGACCACAGGTGTGTGGCACCATGGTTGGCTAATTTTTTTTAAGGTATTTTTGTACATGGTCTCATTACGCTACTCAGGCTTGTTTCTAACTCCTGTTCTCAAGCAATTCTCCTGCCACAGCCTCTAAGAATGCTGAGATTATAGGTATAAGTCACTGCACCTGGCCTTTTATACTGTTTTAGAGATAGCGCGGACAAGGCCCTTCTCTCAATAACCTAATCTAGGATTATAGAAAATATGTAACAATGTATTAATAGTATAAGGTAGAAATAAAAAAAACTAATAATAGCATCATATTCCTCATGAAATGGGAATAAAAAAGAAAGAATAATCCCTTGCTTAAGGGAAGAGATGAGAAATTGTGTATTCCTACAGGAGGTGAGAATGTAAGGCTGAGCAACTTCATAATCTACAAAAGGTCATTAATAGAGTGAGATACCCAGGTTGGCAGTGCTTAGACTGTGTGGCCCACCATTTTCATGTTTCCTTGGTTCTCTGCTGCATGTTCACCCCTTTATTTCCAATAAAAAGGCCAGTCTGAGCCCCAACTATGGACTTTGCTCTGCATTGGTTTGTTTTACATATATTTTATCTCTTCGTAGCTTTACAAGAATCCTATGAGGTCATTGCCATAATCATTTTAGAGATGAGTGCCCTGAGGTCAGAGGGTTAAAGGAGTTTGCTTAGGGTTATACAGTTGATAAGTGGTGAAATCAGGATTGGAACTAAGGTCAGTTTTCTCCAAGGTACATGCTCTTTCGATTATGCACTCTTATTTTGAATTGCGAGTCACCATCTGGCTTAGCAGCAAGATTAGAGGTTGGCACAATTACAACTGGAGTTTAAACATTATTTATTCATTTGTCATTGAGGCCTTGTGGATGACTCAGGTCTGATGAGAAAAAACACAGCAATAACAACAATTAAGGGTATTGACATAAAAAATGAAGAAACACTTTCTTTCCATATGTTTCCACATATGTATTCTTATTTTAGTATTACTTTAAAAATTATTTAATAGACATTTGTTATATAAGGAAATTTACAACTATAGTGCTCTCTGTTTCACCTTATTACAAAGGAGTCAGCCAAGTAATTTCATTTTAATTTCAATGTAAATTTCAAGTGTGCAGTACAACTTGTTATGGTTTTAAAAATATTTATATATTTGAGTTCCCATTGATTGCTACCTTGTAATACTCAGTTTCTACTGCAGCATAATAATTTAATTGTCTTGTAAAACTGCTTTATAAATGTTGTTAAAAACTGTTTTAACACAAAAATTTTATTAAAACAATTTTGTACATTTCATTATATGAAGTGGATTATTTCAAATATATATTTTTATATCTGTTTAATGGAGAAAATCTCATCCCCATTTGGTTGGATTATAAGTGTCTTTTTGAAAATGAATATTTTCATAAAAACTTCGTCTTAAAATGCACTTGGCAGTGGGGTCGGGGCAGGTAGATTTACCCCATCACTGTGAAGTGCTCAAGCATTCAGTCCACCTTAGAAGCAGGCTCATTGATTGTTCGAGTTATTGCAATATTCCACATTAGTCCATGAGTTCTGAGAAGTAAATGGCTGTTTGAAGATAGCTTGAATCAAGAGCAAAAGCAACTGGGACCAAAATGCTGTCTAGGGCCTTGTGCAGTCTCTAACCTTGCCCCTACTCGAGATTTTAAAGAGGATCATCATTTTGCTGCATCCTCAAAAATAGCAAATACTATTTGTCCAAAACTAACAATAACAATCATATGACAAATGAGGAACACTGAAGATACGCTGAATTCAGAAATAAGACAAATACCTAGTAAACACAGAGTCAATCGATTGGCTGAAGATAGCGATTAGCACTGTGCAGTTGCCATCCAGGTTTTTTCAATTGCACACAGGTTCACAAGTTTCTTCTGGTTAGCTCTTTCTTTGGTTCTTCTGCACTTGAATAGGACAATTTTAAAATTCATCTTCCCCAAACTTTAAGTGATCACCAATGGTTACTTTCAGGATTGGTAGCAGGACCTACAGAAGCTCAATCAGCCAACAGAGCTTCAGAGTTGATTTTTCCTTACGACCTGTGACCGAGCAGTAAGTGTACTGGACTTGATTTGTGTCAGCAGTTGCTTTATAATGAACACTAAAATGTGAAAACCAAAAACCTGTTACCAGACTTTCAGTTAGTATCAGCCCCTATTGTGTCCTGTGAGAAATGATGCAGTTGTTAGTTTTGCTCATTGATTTGGAGAGGAATATACCTCTCATCTCAGAATTCTGTACATTCCTGCATTAGACATTCTAGAAAATCTGCACCATGTTTGATTGTAGTTTTCATTAAGAGAAAAACAAAAGAAAGGAGAGAGAGTGGTTGCATCTATATAATCAAACTGATATAGGAAGAATGTCAGGTCAAATGATACGAAATACGTTTCACTTTCTATAATTGTTTAAAATGTGTTCATCAAATATGCAGAGAATTGACTTGTTGCCTGATCCTACTGGGGTTTGGGACAAGGAGAAGTTGAAGGCACTAGAAAATATTTAGAAAAGTATATAGTAAACAATAATAACTGAATACTGACTGAAACATACCAGGAATATTGTATAAACTGTCATAGATACTGCTTAGAGAAGCTAAGTACTGTTTGTACTTTGGCTTATGTGACAAGAGGCTGATACCTCTTGCTTATACTTTGAAATTGTTAGGAGAACAAAACAATAGCAAGTATGGCACCAGAGGGAATGGTGACTCACACATGATATTTGATAGAACTGGGCATAAAACCTGAAGAGAAAGAAAATAAATGTTATTTCAGATTGTACTATTTCTAGGTCATTTATGTGAAAAGTTAGTCAACATACTAAGATTTTCATCACTGAAAAAATACCAAATGAATTAGTAACAAAGTGTTAAAATAATTATGTGTTTGAATCAATTTTGTAGCAGCAGTAATACAATTCTGGAAAAAATTTTGGAGCAGAGAATAGTTGATTTTTTCTTAAATAACAGCAAAGATATAGTCTTCATGTAGTAACAGCCTAATACAGTATGAGAAAGAGGCTTTAGGAAGAGATGAGTGGTGAGGGTGGTTCAATCCAACCTCCATAACCTACTAGCTTTGTGACTTAATTACTTGGAAACTTCTCTGATGGTTTAATCTTCTGAATAACTGAGATTCATAACATTTATAACAGGAGTATTATAAATAAAACAAGACATGTGAAATCACCTACTATAATGCACGGTCTATTGTAAATCCTCAATAAATGTTCATTTCTTTTCTCCTGTATAATTAAGCGAAGTCCATGTCATTGGTAAACATCTTGGATGTACTTAGCCAAACTTTTTCACAATAATTTTAGTGCACAATTAATTCAAAACAACAAATAAACTTTCTACTTCCTTTACAAAATGTTACCCTTTATGTAACATTTTATGAACTCTTATAAAAATGTCTAATTGGTTGACGTTGCACTGGTCTCTTTATCATGTTTGTTTTCTGCCATAAAGTACATTTCTTCAACTCTTGTCTCTTCTCTACATAATGTGTTCTAATAACCTAAAAAAAAATTCTGAAATTCTAAACTACCATCTAAGATGAGCTTTTCATCAGCAACCCGGAAATTTAATGAAAGAATGACACAGATTTGATTACATCTTGGTTCTCGCATCTCTATTCAAAACATCTGCAGTGATTACAAACCAGTAATGTGTCATTTAATTATTTTCTTATTCCTGCAAAGACCCTCACAACTCATGGTAAGCTCCCTGGTTTCAGTTAAAATGAATTTATTCTTTTTTTTTTAACATATTTGCCATTGGAGAAAAAGTTTAAATTTATCTGAGTACTTCTGAATTTTATTTGTAAAAAGAATATTTGCTATTTCAATCAGATTTCATTAACTTGAACGTGAGAGCAAAATTCTCACGTCTCCAATCATACCACAGAAACAGTTGCTTGTAAGGAAAAATAATTTGAGACAAGGGTTAGCTCATTGTAACCACAGGGAAAGAGACAGCCAGACAAATCTTATGATTTGGTCAAAATTTCCTCAAGTGGAGGAATTTCTTGACAATAAAAAAGAGTTCATGGAAAGCAAGTGTTGATTACATCATCCATTGTTTTTTCTTTATTGGTTAAAAAAAAATCTGAGTGACACAGATATTAGTTACCTATAGCTCATATACTGGGAATTAACCAATCATTTCAGAGTACAATCTGTAATGGACAATATTTGATTCCAGTTATATATTAGAATGTGTTGCAGAAGTCAGGGACCCCAAACGGAGGGACCGGCTGAAGCCACTGCAGAATAACATAAATTGTGAAAATTGCATGGACATTTATTAGTTCCCCAGATTAATACTTTTATAATTTCTTACGCCTGTCTTAACTGTATCTCTTAACATAAATTGTGGCGATTTCATGGACACTTATCACTTCCTCAATCAATACCCTTGTGATTTCCTATGCCTGTCTTTACTTTAATCTCTTAATCCCTTCATCTTCGTAAGCTGAGGAGGATGTATGTTGCCTCGTGACCCTGTGATGATTGTGTTAACTGCACAAATTGTAGAGTATGTGTGCTTGAACAATATGAAATCTGGGGGCCTTGAAAAAAAGAACAGGATAACAGGGAAATTTCAAAGCTGGGTGTCTGGGGGAGACATCACATGTCAGCAGGTTCCGTGATGCCCCTGAGCCATAAAACCAGCAAGTTTTTATTAGTGATTTTCAAAAGGGGAGGGAGTGTGTGAATAGAGTGTGGGTCACAGAGATCACGTGCTTCACAAGGTAATAAAATATCAAAAAGCAAATGGAGGCAGGGCAAGATCACAGGACCACAGGATGGGGTGAAATTAAAATTGCTAATGAAGTTTCGGGCAAGCATTGTCATTGACAACATCTTGTCAGGAGACAGGGTTTGAGAACAGACAACCTGTCTGATCAAAATTTATTAGGCGGGAATTTCCTCATCCTAATAAGCCTGGGAGCACTACAGGAGACCAGGGCTCTGTTACAAAATGTCTATTAACATCCTTTGCCTTTTAAAAAGCAGAGAACAAGAGAGATAACCTTAAACTCTGACTGCCAGTGAGCCAGATGGAACAGAACCATATTTCTCTTCTTTCAAAAGCAAATAGGAGAAATATCGCTGAGTTCTTTATCTCAGCAAGCAACATCCCTGAGAAAGAGAATGCGCCCCTGAGGGTAGGCCTCTAAATGGCCCCTTTGGGGGCAGCTGTCTTTTACGGTCCAAGTCGAAGGGATGAAATAAGCCCCGGTCTCCTGTAGCGCTCCCAGGCTTTTTAGGACGACGAAATTCCCGCCTAATAAATTTTGATCAGATGGGTTGTCTGTTCTCAAACGCTGTCTCCTGATAAGATGTTGTCAATGACAATGCTTGCCTGAAACTTCATTAGCAATTTTAATTTTGCCCCGTCCTGTGGTCCTGTGATCTTGCCCTGCCTCCATTTGCTTTTTGATATTTTATTACCTTGTGAAGCACGTGATCTCTGTGACCCACACTCTATTCATACACTCCCTCCCCTTTTGAAAATCACTAATAAAAACTTGCTGGTTTTACAGCTCAGGGGCATCACGGAACCTGCCAACATGTGATGTCTCCCCCGGATACCCAGCTTTGAAAAGTCTCTCTTTTGTACTCTTTCCCTTTATTTCTCAAACCAGCTGACACTTAGGGAAATAGAAAAAAACCCACGTTGAATATTGGTAGCGAGGTTTCCCCCAATCAGAATGGATGCTTTTGGCAAGTTATACCATTTAAACATAATATATATATATGAATATATATTTTCAGAATATATATATTTAAACAGAATATATATGTAAATTTTAATGTATAAAATTTTCATTTATTATTGAAAATAATACATACATATATGTGACAAGAGGCCAATACCTCTTGCTTATACATCTGAGGTGATATTTCAGTGTAATTTATGTATGCATTATTTTCAATAACAAATGGTAATTTTAAAGATTTATGGGGTACAATATGATATCTCATTTATGTATATGTTGTGGATTGATTAAGCTAATCAACATATTAATCATTTCATATACTTACCATTTTTTGTGTGTGCAATGAATCTCTAAAACTAATTGCTCCTGTCAAACAGGAATCTTATACCCTTGACCAACATCTCCCCATCCTCACTGCTATGAGTCTGGCTTTTTTGGATTTCACATGTAACTGAAATCACGTGGTATCTGTCTTTCTGAGCCTAGCTTATTTCACTTAGCCTAATATTCTCCAGATTCATGAATGATGTCACAAATAACAGAATTCTTTTCTTTTTAAGGCTGAAAAGTATTCCATTGTATATACAGTAATTTTTCTTTATTCATCTGTCAATCTTAGGTTGATTCCATCCTTTGACTATTGTGAATAGCACTTCAATAAACATGGGAATGCAGATATTTCTTCAATACATTGATTTCATTTCCTTTAAATATATATACAGAAGTGAATTATATGGTTGTTCTTTCTTTAATTCTCTGAGGATCCTCCATACTGTTCCTATAAATACTGTACTAATTTACGTTTCCAAAATAGGGTGCAAGTGTCCGCACTTTCTCATCAACACTTGCTATCTTCTGTCTTTTTGATAATAGCCATTCTAACACGTGTGAGGTGGTATTTCATTGTAGTTTAAATTTGTATTTCTCTGATGATTAGTGATCTTTTTCTATACTTGGCCATTTGTATGTTTGCTGTTACAAAATGTCTATTAACATCCTTTGCCTTTTAAAAATCAGGTTAATTATTTTCTTGTTTTTAAGTCTTTTTGAGTAGAAGAAATTTATGTTATCAATTAGGTTGATTCTGATAAACTATGGCAGAGAGAATTTGACATCCAGTTTCCCCGAGGGCCTCTTCCTAATATCCTAATCTTTCCTTTCTTTGGTTGCTTCCTTGATCTACCCAATGAAAGAAGAACTCTTCTCAAATGAGTAAATCTGACACTATTACGCTTTCACTGTAATGAAGTCTTTGTTTGTATAAATGTTTGTTTGCATGTATTTGTATTCTTGTGAGCACAATATTTAAATATATAATAAACATACATCATATATGTGTATATATATTTGTATACATACATATAAACACACACAATAAAATTGAGTCAAAATAAAAAAGATATAAAACAGAAGGAAAACATAAGTAGAATATTAGAATGACATCAGAAGAGATTCATATCGTTGCATGTCAACACAGAAAAAAACTCAGTCCTGACCTTTCCAGCAGCCAAAGCAAAGGGTAAAATGTTTGTCACAATATCTAGTAAGAAAAGTATTTGAGTAATTGATTACTTTAAATCTGACTTTGATAACTTAAGAAAAGTTATTCTGTAGGCTAAATGTCACTAAAGTAAACACAATATTTAATTTCCTTTAGTTGTTTATTTGCTACTTCCTCAACTCACAATAGGATGATAAAACAAAACTTAAAACAATTTTGTAAAAGTGTGTCCCCAACTTTTCAGATGATAACAAAATGTGCTTCTAATACATTCAGATTCCCAGGTTCTGTGCTAAACGTATGGAATCAAATCCTGCAGGAGAGAGGTTTGAGATTCTTTATTTTATTGTTGTATTTTATTGTAAATAATCATATTGTAATTCTGAGTTCTTTTATGTCTTTGTTATTTTTGTAGTAAAATTGAACTCCATTTTATTTTGGTTCTACTATTTATTACCTGAGTGGTCTTAGACCAATTATTTTGCCCGTCTTAGATGTATTTATAAACTTACAGAGCCACATGTAACTCATACAGTTGTCGTGGTGTTGAAACGACACACAGAAGGTACCACTCAGGTAAATAGTAAATAGTTTTTATTCTTATCTCTACTTATTTCAAAAACGTCTCTGTTTCCTTTTAAAGAAATGCTTGACATTGCTAGAGATCACTATGTAATCAGACTGCTCTTTTGGACCTTCAGATTTTGTTTGCTTTTAAAGGCAGCAATAATAGGTCTTGGACTTGGAGACCTGTTCTAATTTAAAATATGCTGCCTTATTGTCAATCACAATTTTCAGACATCCTTGCCTCATATTATGTGCAGGATATGTAGTCTTTTCTAGTATCTCCTTAAGTCAGGCCCTACTTTGAATGAAAAGATCAAATCCTTTGGCTCTTAATCCGTACGCTTCCTTTATTTTTAATAATGCATGAGCTCCAGATAAGTGCAAGGTCTCTGTCTAGGGATTTTACACTGAAGGTATATTTTTAGCTTTCAATACAACTCAATGATATAGATATTATTTTCTATATCATTTTTCATATGGAGGTACTAAGGCATAGGGAGTTTGAGAGGTTTCCTCAAGGTCACAGAGTTGGTGGTGACAGAGTTATAACTGATCGATTTGTCTGGCTCCAACTCACTGTTTCTTCCAGGAGGACATGCATTTATTTTTTCATTTTTCATTGTGGTAAAATACACATAAAATATATCATGTTAACCATTTTCAGTGTACAGTTCAGTGGTATTAACATATTCATAATGTTGTGCAAACATTACTACTATCCACCTTCATCAGTCTTTTCATCTTATAAAACTAAGATGCCCATTAAACAATAGCTCACCCTTCTCCCCTCCTTGAAGCCCCTGGCAACCACCATTCTTTTTGTATATCTATCATTTTGGCTACTCAAATTACCTCATATAATTGGAATCATACTACATTTGTCCTTTTGTGACTGACTTATTTCACTTAGCGTAATGTTCTCAAGCTTCATCCATGTTGTAGCACATGTGAGAATTAGCTTCTTTTTAAAAGCTGAATAGTATCCCATTGTATGTATACACAATATTTTGCTTATCTATTTGTTCACTGATGGACAGTCAGGTTGCTTCCAGAACTGATGTCATTTCCTCTTTAAAGGTGTAGATTTTAATAATGAAATCATTAGGTCCAAGGCGTTTCTTCCTTAGTTGATTTTTGGTTACTGATTCCATTTTCTCACTAGTTAAAGGTCTATTCCAATTTTCTTTGTTTTTGTAGGTTTTATGTTTTTAGAAATTTGTTCATTTCATCTAAATTGTCAAAGTTGTTGGCATACGATTGCTCATATAGTCTTTTGTAATTATTTTTATTTCTGTAAAATCAGTAGTAATGTTCCCACTTTTATTCTTAATTTTAGTAATTTGAGTCTTCTGTTATGTTTCTTAGTCCCTCTAGCTAAAGGGACTAAGAGTTTTTTGATCTTTTCAAAGAGTTAACATTTTGTTTTATTGATTTTATCTTTTTAAGTGCTCTACTTTATTTACATCTGCTCTAATCTTTATTATTTTCTTCCTTTTGATAGCTTTTGGGTTTATTTGTTCTTCTTTTTCTAGTTCCTTAGGTTGTTAGGTCAGGTTGCTGATTTGAGATCTTTCTTGTTATTTAATGTAAGCATTTATAGCTATGAATTTTTCATCCCTTAGCACTTCTTCCACTGTTTCCCATAAGTTTTGAAATTTTGTATTTTCATTTTAATTCATCTTCAAATATTTTCTACTATCCCTTGTGATTTTTTTTCTTCTATCCATTGATTGTTTAAAAATGTGTTGCTTAATATTCACAATTTTGTGAATTCTTCTGTTTACTTCTATTACTGACTTCTCCTGTTTTGTAGGCACAGATACAGTTTATATTTATCTTTTTAAAATAGTTGAGGATTAATTTGTGACCTAACATATGGTCTATCATAGAAAATGTTCTATGTGCCCTTGAGAAAAATGAATATGACTGTTATCATTGGATAGGGTGCTCTGGATATATCTATTAAATCTAGTTTGTTTATTATGTTATTGAAATCCGCTGTTTCTTCATTTATCATTTGTCTGCTTTTGTGAACCTATTGAGGGTGGGATATTGAAGTCTCCTACTATTATTAAACAACTATTTCTTCCTTCAATTCTATAAGTTTTTGCTTTACATATATTGATGGAATGCCATTAAGTTCATGAATATGTATAGTTGTTATATCTTCTTGCTGTATTGAATGTTTTATTACTATATTATGTCCTGCATCTCTCTTAACATATTTTGATTTATAGTCTATCTTGTCAAGTATTAGTATAGCCATTCCTTCTATCTTTTGGTTACTATTAGCTTGGAATATATCTTTCCATCTTTTCACTTTCAGTCTATTTATGTCTTTGGATCTAAAGTGAGTCCCTTGTAGACTGCAAGTAGTTGAATTATATTTTTGTATTCATTGTGGTAATATCTGTCTTTTGATTGAAAAGATCAAGCCATTTACATTTTAAGCAATTACTAAAAAGGAAGGACTTTACTTTTGTCATTTTTCTATTTTTTATATTTCTTACACCTTTTTTTCTCCTTTTATTATAAATTATTGTGTTTTGGGGTTTTTTTGTAAAAAAAATTTATGTCTTTCTTATTTTCTTTCGTATATATTGTGTAGCTATTTTCTTTGTGATTACCATTACAATTACATTTAACGTCTTAATGTTGTAATACTCTAATTTTAATTTATACATATTATTGATGTTTAACTTCAATAATATGCAAAATTCTTATCCCTTAACAGTTTCATCTCCATTCCTTTTAGTTTTTTTACATTACAAAATTACAGTGTGTATCAGAAAATGACTATTAATAATTATTTTATATGTGTCCTTAAATTTTGTCAGAAAAAAAATGTATATTTACAAACCAAAGTCACAATAATATTAGCTATTAGACTAATAATTGTATTTAAAAAAATGTTTGGTCTCTTAACTCACGTAGAAAACTAAACGTATAGTTACAAACCATTGTAAAAATAGTACTAGATTTTAAAATTTTCCAGGTATTTACCTTTGTGGTCTTTATTCATATGGCTTCAAGTTACTGTCTAGTGTCCTTTCAATTCTACCCATAGGATTCCCTTAAGCATTTATTGCAGGATAGGTCTAGTGGAAATAAAGTCCTCCAGCTTTTGTTTATCTGGGAATGTCTTAATTTCTCCTTTACTTTTGTAGGGTAGTTTTGCCAGCTATAGGATTTTTGGTTGACAGTTTTAGGATTTTTTCCCCTTATTCTTTCTTACAGTACTTTGAATATGTTGACTTTTTAACCTTATAGCCTCTAAACTTTCTGAGGAAAAATCTTCTGATGATCTCATTAATGGCACTTTGTATGAAATAAATTGCTTCACTCTTGGTTCTTCTGAAATTTTCTCTCTTTTCAAATTTGATCATAATGTGTCTTGGTGTGAGTATCTTTGAGTTCATCTTACTTGGAGTTCACTGAACTTCTTCAGTGTTTTCTTCATGTCTTTCATCAAATTTGGGAATTTTTAACCTATTATTTCCTCAAATATTCCCTCTATCCCTTTGTGTCTCCCTTCTCTTTCCAGGACTCCTATAGTGCATACGTTGGTTTCCTTCAAGGTGTCCTACAGTTCCCTTAAGCTCTGTGCACTTTTCTTCAATTTTCTTTCTGAAACTCATACTTGATCATTCCCATAGTCCTGTGTTCATGTTCACTGATTATTTTGTATACTTGCTCACACCTCTCTTTAAATGTCTTTATTTAATTTTTAAATTTTAAAATTTTTGTACTTTTCAGCTACAGAAATCCATTTTGAAAACTTTTTGGGGTTTCTCTTTATTGAATATTTAATTTTCTTCTTACACTGTTTTCTTCACTTTTCTACATCTTTTTTTAGTTCTTTCAGAATTTTTAAGACAGTTGTTTACAAGATTTTGTCTAAGAGACTAGCCATCAAGTCTTTTTTTAGGAACAGTTTCTTTTGATTCATTTTTGTTTTTTTTTGAATGCTCTTTACTTTCATAACTTTTAATACACCTTGTGAATTTTGTTGAAAATTAACATTCAAATATAATAAGGTGGTAAGTCTTGAAATTAGATTACCCCATTCCTTTCTTTTTGGGGGCTTCCTGTTGTTTTGTTTGTTTGTTTGAGTATTGAGTTTCTGTTCTAAGTAAAGCCTAATGTGTTAACTGAAGGTCTTCTCAGGTTTTTTCTATGCCTGAGTCTTTCTCTGGACATGCACAGTCACTTAGTATATGCAGTTGATCTTTTTGTCATTACTTTATTTTAGAATGATTCCATAACTTTGCTCTTGTGAGTAATGCTGCAGTAAACATGGGAATGCAGGTATCAGTTTGATATATTGCTTTCCCTTCCTTTGTATAAATAGCCAGTAGTAGGAATGCTGTATCATATGGTAGATCTTTTTTTTTTTTTTTTTGAGACGGAGTCTCGCTCTGTCGCCCAGGCTGGAGTGCAGTGGCCGGATCTCAGCTCACTGCAAGCTCCCCCTCCCGGGTTCACGCCATTCTCCTGCCTCAGCCTCCCGAGTAGCTGGGACTACAGGCGCCTGCCACCTCGCCCGGCTAGTTTTTTGTATTTTTTAGTAGAGACGGGGTCTCACTGTGTTAGCCAGAATGGTCTCGATCTCCTGACCTCGTGATCCGCCCATCTCGGCCTCCCAAAGTGCTGGGATTACAGGCTTGAACCACCGCTCCCGGCCTGGTAGATCTATTTTTACGTATTTTGATAAACTCCATGCTGTTTTCTGTAACGGCTGTACTAACTCACATTTCTAACAACATTGATGAGAATTCCCTTTTCTCTGCATTCCTGCCAGCATTTATTTATTTTCTCTTTGATAGTAGCCATTCTAACTGGGGTAAGATGATTTCTCATTGTGGTTTTGATTTTCATTTCCCTGATAATTAGTCATGTTGACCATTTTTTCATATACCTCTTGAAGATTTGTATGTCTTCTTTTCAGAAATGTCTATTTCAGATCCTTTGTCCACTTTTTTAGATGGAGTTGATTGTTGGTATCGAATTGTTTGAGTTTCTTGTGTCTTCTCTTTATCTGTCTATTGTCAGATGAATTGCTTGCAAATATTTTTCCCATTCTGCAGGTTGTCTTTTCATTTTGCTGATTGTTTCCTTTGCCATGCAGGATTGTTTTAGTTTAATACACTGTCATTTGTCTCTTTTTGGTTTCTGTTGCCTGAGGTTTTAAAGTATTAACCATAAAACCATTGCCTAAACCAATGCCTTGAAGCATTTCCCCTGTGTTTTCTTCTAGTAGTTTTATAGTTTCAGGTCTTATATTTAAGTCTTTAATTCACTTTTAGCTGATCTTTGTATAGAGTGAGAGATAGGGATCTAGTTTCATTATTTTGCATATGGATATCCAGTTTTTCGAGCACTCTTTATTGAAGAGGATGTATTTAGCCCAATGTATGTTCTTGGTGCTTTTGTAGAAAATAAATTGGCAATAAATACATAAATTTATGTCTGGTTTTCTATTCTGTTTCATTGGTCTGTGTGTCTATTGTTGTACAATACCACACTGCTGTGGTTACTGTATCTTTGTTGTATATTTTGAAATTAGGTAGCGTGATGCTCCCAACTTTGCTCTTTTTGCTCAATATTGCTTTGGTTACTAAGGGTCCTTTGAGATTCCTTAACAATTTTAGAATTGCTATATCTGTTTTTGTGAAGAACGTCACTGGTGTTCTGTTAGGAATTGCATGAAATCCTTCAATTGTTTTGGGTAGTGCTGTATTTTTAACAATATTAGTTCTTCTGATCCATGTGTATGAGATGACTTTCTTTTGTTTGTGTGCTCTCCAATTTCTCTCTTCAGTGTTTTGTGGTAGTCTTCATTATAGAGGTCTTCTACCTCCTTGAGTAAAATTATTTATAGGTTTTTTTTGTTTGTTTGTTTGTTTGTTTTTTAGCTACTGTAAATGAACTTCCTTTCTTGATTTCTTTTTTTTTTTTTTTTTTTTGAGATGGAGTCTCACTCTGTCACCCAGGCTAGAGTGCAGTGGCACACTCTCAGCTCATTGCAACCTCCACCTCCCGAGTTCAAGGAATTCTCCTGCCTCAGCCTCCCGAGTAGCTGGGACTACGGGCATGTGCCACCATGCTCGACTAGTTTTTTATTTTTAGTAGAGACGGGGTTTCACCATCTTATCCAGGCTGGCCTTGAACTCCCGACCTTGTGATCCACCCGCCTCGGCCTCCCAAAGTGATGGGATTACAGGTGTGAGCCACCACGCCCGGTGATTTCTTTTTCATTTGGATTTAGTTTGCATATAGAATTGCTACTGACTTTTGTATGTTGATTTTGTATCCTGCAACTTTACTGAATGTATTAGTGCTAAGTTTTGTTGTTGGTTTTCTTAGTTTTCTGTATATAAGATCAGGTTTTCTGCAAAGAAGGACATTGGCTCTGTCTTTTCCAATTTGGATGCCTCTTAGTTTTTCTTTTCTGATTCCTCTGGCTAGGATTTACTGTATTGTATTGAATAAGAGTGGTGAAAATTTGCATCCTGGTCTTCTTCCAGTTCTTAGGGAAAAGGCTTTCATCCTTTTCCCATTCAGTACGGGTTTAATGATAGTTTTGTCATATATGGCCTTTATTATGTTGAGGTATGCTAATTCTTACCTAATTGTTGAGAGTTTTCATTATGAAGCTACAATGAATTTTTTCAAATGCTTTTACTGCATCTGTTGAGATGATTATATTTTTTTGTCCTTCATTCTCTGTATTTGATGTATCACATTTATTGATGTGCTTATGTCAAACCATTCTTGCATCCATGGTATAAATACCATTATATCACACTGTATGATCTCTTTCATGTGTTGTTGGATTTGGTTTGCTAGTATTTTGTGGAGGATTTTTGCATCTTTGTTTACCATAGTTCCTTGAGTTGCATTCTTAAGTTGTTTGCTTGAGAATAACCTAATAGCCTATAGTTTTTTTCTTGTTGTCATTGTGTCCTTTACTGGTTTTAGTATCAGGGTGTTGCTGCATTCATAGATGAATTTGAATTTCCTTCTCTTCAATTTTTTTGGGATAACTTGAACAGAATTTATGTTAATTATTCTTTTTAAGTTTGGTAAAATTCAGTAGCAAAGCCATCTGTCCTGGGTTTTTCTTTGTTGGAATATGTTTTGTTACGAATTAAATCTTGTTACTTGTTATTGGTCTGTCAGGCTTTCTAGTTCTTCCTTGTTCAGTCTTGGTAGATGATTAGTGTCCAAAAGTTTATTCATTTACTCTAAGAAATCCAATTTATTAGTATACAAATGTTCATACTGGGCTCTAGTGATATTTTATATTTTTGTGGTATCAATTGTACTGTCTTATTTCCCATTTTATTAGGGTCAAGTCTTATTTTTAATTAGTCTAGCTAATAGTTTATTGATTTTGTTTATCTTTTAAAGATCAACTTTTCATTCTCTTGATTCTTTGTATTTTTTAAGTCTCTATTTCATTTAGTTTTGCTCTGACTGATCTCTCTGTGTTTTTTCTTTCTTTCTACTAAATATGGGTTTGGTTTGTTCTTGCTTCTAGTTTGTTGAGGTGCATTATTAGCTTGTTTATTTGAGAACTTTTTACTTTTTTTGATGTAGGCTTTTTGTAATATGTTTGCACCTTAGCAGTGCTTTTGCTAGATCCTGTAAGTTGTAGTTTCATTTTAATTTGTTTCAATATTTTTAAAATTTATCTTCTTAATTTCTTTTTTGATCCAATTGCCAGTCAGGAGCATGTTGTTTAATTTCCATGCCTTTATACAGTTTCAAAATTTCCTCTTGGTATTAGTTTCTAGTTTTATTTTATTGTTGTCTAAGAAGATACTTGATATTATTTTTACTTTGTTGAGCATGCTGAGTTTTGTTCTGTGGCTTAACATGTGGTTTATTTGGGAGAATGCTTCATGTACTGATGAGACAAATGTATATGCTGTAACCGTGGGATGAAATATTCTGTTAGTACCTATTAGGTCAACTTGGTCTATAATGCAGATTAGACCCAATGTTTCTTTATTGATTCCGTCTACATGATCTGTCCAGTGCTGAATTGGGGTGCTGATGTTTTCAACTATTATTGTATTGGGTTCTATCTTTCTCTTTAGCTACAGTAATATTTAGTTTATAAATCTGGTGCTCTTCTTTTGGTTGCATATATATTTACAATTGTTACATCCTTTTGCTGAAATGGCCCCTTTATGGTTGTAATATAACCTTTGTCATTTTATTATTAATATTATTTTACTTATATTATATTCAGTCCGAGTATAGCTACTCCTGCATACTTCTGGTTTCCATTTGCATGGAATTTTTTTTTTTAATTTCTTCACTTTCAGTCTTTCTGTGTCTTTACTAGTAAAGTGAGTTTTCGGTTGGCAGCATATAGTTGGATCTTATATTTTTAATTCATTCATCCAGTCTATATCATTTAGTTGGTGAATTAAAAGTATTTATAATTATTGTTATCATTAATAGGTGAAGACTTACACCTGCCATTTTGTTAATAGTTTTTTTATTGTTTTATATATTTCTTTTCTTCTCTTCCTTTTTTATTTACCTTTATACTTTGGTAAAGTTTTTTGTTGTAATTACATTTGACTCCTATCCTTTTTCACTTGTGTGCCTGCTATACTAGTGAATTATATATTTCTATGTGATTTAATGATAGTGGATATCAGCTTTCCACTTCCACAAGTAGGTCCCTCTTAAGTATTTCTTGTAGAGCCCATCTAGTCATGATAAATTTCTTCGGTTTTTGCTTGGCTGGGAAAAGTTTTATTTCTCCTTCATTTTGGAAGGATAACTCTGCTGGCAGGTTTCTTTTTTTTTTTTTCCTTTTAGCACTTTAAATATATTGTCCCTTTTATTCTAGCCTGTAGGGTTTTTATGGGTAATCCACTACCAGTCTCATGGAAATTTCCCCATACATCACTTAATGCTTTTCTCTTGCTGTTTTTAGAATTCTCTCTTTGTCTTAGACTTACTACACTTGAAGTATAAATGCCTTGATGGAGTCCTTTTTTAGTTGAATATATCTGGGGATTTTTGAACTTTATCTAAATGTCTATATCTCTTGCAAGACTTGGGATGCTTTCAGCTATTTTTAAAATAAGATTTCTATGTCTTTTCTAATCTCTTCCTCTGAAGGAGAAAATTTGGAAATTTGGTTATTTTATGGTATTTCATTTTTTATGTAGGCTATTTTCTTCTTTTTTTTGTTTTGTTTTTTTGTTTGTTTGTTTGTTTGTTTTTGTTCCTCTGAATGGGTCATTTCAAAAGACCTGTTGTCAGTTCAGAAATTATTTCTTTTATTTGGTCTACTCTACTGTAGAGACCTTCTAGTATATGCTTTATTTTTATTTTTTATTTCCAGGATTTTTTCTTAGTTTTTTTTTAAATGATATCTAATAGTTCATTAAATTTCTCGTTCAGATCATGAATTGTTTTCCTAATTTCACTAAATTTTCTTGAATATTATTATTTTAAATTCTTTTGCAGGCATCTTATATATATATATTTTTCGGGGGGAGGAGGGGTATCTATTTTTGCAGAATTAACATGTGTCTTTGGAGATTTCATGTTTCCTTCCTTTTTATATTTCTTATGTCCTCATGTTTCTATCTGTGCATTTGTTGTCGCAGTGGCTTCTTCCAGTTTTTTGGATTGGCTTTCTTAGGGAAATACTGTTTCCTATGGTTGTATCCTATAGTGTTGGTTGGGTAGGATGCTTTTGCTTTAATTCTAGGTGGGTTCAATAGTGTAACCTCTATATGATTTATGCAGCTATCATTAACATCAGTGGTGTCTGTGAGTTGCTCAATGGATAAGATGAAATACTAGTGGAGGCTGTGGCAAGGTTTTTGCTGGGTACAGTGACACAGTTTAGGTCATTCCATGGGTACCAGTTATAGTGATGGTAGGCCAGGTAGGTGAATTTTTTGGTCCCCTGGGTAGCATGCATGGCCTCAGCTGTGTCAGTCGTGGCAGTAGACTCAGCCTTGGGCCCCTATGCACCATGTACAAGTGCCAGTTTGGCAGCAGCAGAATGGGAAGACTAATTATCACGTCTGAATGGCACCTATAGACATCAATGACAGTCAGGGTGAGACTATCCTTACCCTCCTAGGTTTGCTTATGTGTCACTGGTAATGAGTAAGGCAGGCCTATCTCCAGACCCTCAGACAATACACATGGACAACAACTGCAGGTGAAGTAAGCTTTTCCTTAGGTCCCTGGAAGGTGTGCATGTGTAATGGAAGTGACAGACAAAGTGACTCGATTTCCAGGCCCCAGTATGATGCATGTAAGCACTGGGGACAGTGGTGTCAAGTGGCATGGACTTGTCCTCAGGTCTTCATATGGTGTGCATGGGTGCTTGCAGTAGTAAGCAGGAAAGACCTGTTCTCAGATCCCAAAATGGTGCTAGAGTAGACCAGTCACGAGGCCCTAGAGATCTTGCTGCTGGAGGGGGCAGGGTTGCTGTCCGTGGCAGTAGCCCTGGGCTGATGGTTCTGAGGCTCAAGTGATTACATTCTTCAGCTATCTTTGTTCTGGGGCCAGCCTTACTTGCACACTGCACTGCTCAGTCCCTTGGGTGTAGAACACTGTGTGGGCTAGGGTACTGGGGACATGGCTACATCATTGGTTTCAGTTGGAATTACGATGTTGCAGTCCTGCGGGTGAACAGTCGGGCTCCAGCGGATGTCACTGAGGCTCCAGGAATGTGAAGATACAGGGTCTGTTGTGCCCCCTGGCAAAACAGAGTCTAGTGGGGATGCAATCTCAAAATAGTACAATGCCACAGATGCTTAGGTCTCAGGGGTTGTGTGGAACCCCAGTACAAACTTCCTCTTTAGAACAATGCCATTGCATGGTCTCCAGGCTGCTGCCTATACTAGTCTCAGGGCCTGCAAGGACTGAAAAGCTCTACTGTGACTGGGATTGTAGGAGTCCACATGGGCATGTAGACCACAGGGGATCTCTTACTTACCTTTTCCCCACTTTGGAGAATTCCTTCTGGTCTTAATCTGGTCCTGGCCAGGCCAGCTAGTTTGCTTCCATCTCCTTCTGTGATTCAAAGGTTCCCTGCCACTTCCCTACTGAATGTCAGTTTTCTCTCTTAGAAGCTCTATTTGATGTGTGGTTATTTACGTACCCCTTTGGTACTTCTTTGTCGAGGAGGTGAGTGCTGGGCACTTCACATCTGCCATCTTAAAGCGCCTCCACAACACCAAACAATTGCTTTTGAATTTTTCAGTCTTTGATGTCTGGATCCTGGATGAGGAAAAAATAGAAACATTAAAGTGAGGGATAAAGAATGCTTGCCCTTTAAATTCCCTGGAGGTCTATTCAACCATGGAGGGAAGCGCTTGTAAGAATGGGGGAGTTGCAATAACTGTGGCTGTCTGCCTCTTTGCACCTCTGTGATCAGTCATTATAGCGCAGATTCTGACATTTTCAGGGTGGGGTACTTTTTGATCACCTGCCTCCCACAAGCTGTGTGCAGCCTGCTCCAGGAATGTGCGCACAGCTGCCTGCCATGGGGCTGCGAATAGAGGATGGGTAGCTGCCACTGTGCTAAAGGCTGAAAGTGCCCCAAATTAACCACAATTTACCTTGCAAGCTTTCCTTTGGAAGTTGCAAGCCTTTAGTAAATTTGAGAGTCCCAAAATACAATAGTTGCTTAAGACAGATTCTGCCCTATGCAGTTGTTATCTAGATGGAAAGACAGAATTCTGGTGCTTTCCACTCTGCCATCTTCCCAGAATCCCAGCATATAGTTTTTAACTATGCTTCTGGTGGTAAGATGAATTTCCCTCTGCAATAAATTCAACTCTATGGTGTCCTTTAAGCTTGGCTTCTAGTTCTCTAATATGTCAGAATTCCTGATGTCTTTCTGAAGAATTGTGCTACTATATGTTACCTAGAAAATGCACACACAGAAATACACATAAATATTAATTTGGCCGAATATGTTTGGAAAACACTTGGTGACATAATTAAACTGATAAACATGTAAATATTGATTTTAAATTTTTGTAATAGACCCCTTCACTGCAAAACTATTCCAAGCCATTGATTTACTCAGTGCCTAAGATGTGGTCACCCTTTAATCTCTGCCTCAAATATTGATTCCCTCAATCTCTATCTCTATACTCTTGCCAGATACTTTATTAGAGCACAAATCCTCAAATCTCACCATGGTGGCCTTCAGAAACCCTGAGATAAACCCAAGTCCCTTGGCCTGGCAAGCAGTCTTTAAGGCTTTTGTGAGGTACATTCACTACTTTATGTGGAGTTCGTTGAATGTAGTATGTGTGTGTGCACACGCATTTGGTTTTTCTTTATTTACTTTTATCTTGGACCCTTTGCTTGGGCTGAAGCATCTATCTAGAATGGTGTCCTACCTCTTCTTCACCTGACAGACTATTTTAGGTGCCTTTCCTGCTTGCACCATGTACCATCATCTCCCAGAATAGATGATATATTGTATAGAAAATATATTTGTTCTACTGTGTTCCCCACCATTAATTTGATAGGACCATTTGAATCTCAGGATATGGCATATGGCCTAGAGTATAATATGCATACTATAAAGACTTATTAATGTGATCCTGTACCATCTCTCTGCCTTTGAGTATAATGTGTGTCTCTCTCTCTTCCTCTCTCCTTCAGTCTCTTTTTCATGCTATCACTATGAACACAGATACAAAGTCATGTAAACAAGATCATTGCTGTTTCCCAACCTAACCTGAAAGCATTGACATGGAATGACATTTTTCTCTAAGCCCTGGCTTTTTATTAGCAATCTTTATACTTTATGCCCCAGCTGCAGTATATAGTCACAACTCGGCCTCTCTGAACCCCAAAGCCATTAATCTTGTCAAACTTAATTGAATCAAAGCACAAGCAGTTATAAATGGAGTGCAGCTTGACAAATAAAAAGAAAAAAAAAAGAAAAGTAAAAAAACATGCATCCAACCAATACTTTCATTTTAAGATATTCCCTGTTGGGAATACTCTGTAGTTTCCTGAAAATTTCTCTCCAGAGTTTCCAGGCTCTTTCCTAGTAATAACGCTGCTCTTTATTGGGAACATTTACCTATCCCAGCACTGATTCTGATTCTGCACACAGTAACCACTGCCCAGGGTAAAACGTGCTACTCTGTGAGGCAAAATTGCTACATTTTGTGGGATTCCGGCCCTGGGTGGCAGCTTGGGGTTTATGACATGTTGGTAGAGGACAGGAAACACATCACAACATCCAAAAGTTCAACTGTGGCCCCACAGCCAGGTTCCATTTGACTTGGTCATTACGCGGTTTGTAAATTCTCCAGTTATCATCCTTAACAGTTGCCTGTGTTACTTCTATGCTCTGTGGATTTTGCAATGGATCCCATGCCACCTGCTTTGCCGAGGACTGCCCTATGGAGTGATGAGCACCGGTACTATGAGATCTAGGAAAAGCCTTATTGATCCAAGCCCCTCACAATACTAGCTTGCCTCAATTGGCAAAATTACTTAACATTCTTCTTTCTCAGGATGGCAGTTACCCATGGAATGAAGCATGATGGGGCTCTTGGGTGCTGATAATATTATTTTTCTTCATCTGAATGTTGGTTATGGTGGTGATGGTGGTGGTGGTGGCGGTATTCATTTTGTAGAAGTTCATCCAGCTTTGCACTTATTTTTCTGAAAATAGAGTACATCAATCAAAATGCATGTTTAAGAACATCTTCTTAAAAACCATGTCCTCTTTAATTGAGGTAAGACTTTTTTTCTAGAAATGGTAATATTTCTTTATATATTCTAGGATAAAGAGTATACTGTTGGATCTGACAGATCACAATAAAAGTGCCAAGCCTGCTTTTTACTGTCTGTGTGTTCTTTCCTGTTTCTGTTTTTTCACCTGTTAAATAAAAATTATAATGCCAACTTAACAAAGTAATTGAGAAAATAGAATAGAATAGAATAAACAATAGAAAATCACTTAGCACAAAGATAAACCAGGTAATGGTGGCCATCACTATTAACAGCAGCAACAGAGCCACTGAAGTAGAAGAGGATAAAGGCAAATTAGAGGCTTTTCTGAAGTGGCTGAGCTGTGGTGGTAGCAGTGATATCAACCTTTGTGAGGAGGAAGGAAGGCAGGAAATACGAATAAAATCTACACCACTGTATACAGGGGAAAGCAATGACGTGCACAGAAATGCTGCAAAACCGAGTCCTCAATGGACTGGTCTTATGTGATGGGAGGTTTCCTCACAAGAGCATCCTAGGGAAGAGCCTGCAACACCAGCCTCAGGGCATGTCTTCACCTTCCCTTTTGTGTGTTCATTTTCCACTAGAATATAAGCCCCAAGAAGAAGAATATTTCTGTCTAACAGATGTATGGACTCTAAGCATCTAGAGCTATGCCTAGGACACATCAGTAAAGATTAAAGACACACATTGTTCCTGGTGAGTTTATCATATTTATATTCTGCTCTTTCAGAATGGCCTGGACTGCCTGACAGCCATCTATTATTGGATATCAATCATGAATTCTTGAGTATACTAAATTCTGATTTCATTTAATTTTAAATAAGTGAGGCAATGCTTCTATATTTGCAATACATCTTGATTTGGTGAACTTTGCTTTTAAGATAATTAGATTTAAGTCCTCATATTTCCACTTATTAATTTGGGCTATTTAGTTTCTATGAGCCATACATCTCTCACATGTAAACTGGAGAGAAAAATACTGACATCAGAGAGCTGGTGAGGATTAACATCATATTGTGTATAAAACAGTACCTAACAGGTAGTTGGGTAAAGGGTGTTTAAATAGTCCTTTAGCTTAATAGTTAACAAGACAGAATTTTCCATCAATTTACAGGGAGGAGACCCTTCCTTAGAAGACAGTGTAACATTTTATGCATCTGAGGCCTTGGGAATAAAGGTCAAGCAGAACTAATCAGTGGAATTCTCCTTTTCTTAAGAGATAAGAAGTGGCTGTGATTGTTAAGAAGATTATAATGCATTTGTCCCTGAAAGGAGGAAAATGGGGAAAACAAACATATTCTAATCATATCGGAACAAGTTTTAATTAACGTTTTTAAAGGATCAAAAAACTGAAAAGTTTGAAATACTTTTTATGTGTATTCAAAATAAAGGCAATGGGAAATTGTAAAAAATAAAAACATGTGTTAAGAAAGCACAAGAAATTTTATTTTTTTCTCATGATGACTATTTCAGTGCATGAAAATATAAGCCAAGTAGCCAGGCATCATATGTTTTCAAAATGTGTGTGTATGCGTGTGTTTGTGTGTGTGTGTGCACACACACACACGTGCTTTGCTACTTTGTGTGCCCCTCTCATGACTCAGTTGTGTAACTTCAGAAAAAGGGCTAAAAATGAGCAATGCAATGTAAGAAACAGATCCCACTGAATGAAAAGGGCATAGGCTCTTCAGAAACAGAAGTTTGTCTTCAAGGCCAGGGTGGCCTGGAGACTTCACCTGTGTGAGGCGATTCTTCAGAAGACTCCTAGAAACTGCCCAATTTTATTGCCTTAATGAAACAGAGCATCAGCAACTGCAGTGTAACCACTGAGTGGATTCACTTTGCCTACTGCCTAGACGAGAGTCGATTTATCAAGACAGAGGAATTGCAATAGAGAAAGAGTAATTCACGCAGAGGTGACTCTACAGGAGACCGAAGTATCGTTATTACTAAAATTAGTCTTCCAAGCATTTGGGGATCGAGTTTTTAAAGACAATTTGGTGGGTGGGGAGCGGCAGTGAGTTGGGGAGTGCTGACTGGTTGGGTTGAAGATGAAATCATAGGGCGTCACAGTCTTCTTGCTCTGAGAGGAGCCAGTTTATAGATCTAGGTGGTGTTAGCTGATCCATCAAGTTCAGGGTCTGCAGAGCATCTCAAGCATTGATTTTAGGAGCAGTTTAGGGAGGGTCAGAATGTTGTAGCCTCCAGCTGCATGACTCCTAAACCATAATTTCTCATCTTGTGGCTAATGTTGGTAGTCCAGTTCCCAGGCAAGAAGGAAGTTTATTTTGGGAAAGGGCTGTTATCATCTTTGTTTTTAACTATAAACTAAGTTCCTCTCAAAGTTAGCTTCGCCTACTCCTGGGAATGAACAAGGACAGCTCGGTTAGAAGCAAGATGGAGTCGGTTGTTAACATCTCTTTCACTGTCTCAGTCATCATTTTACAAAGGCGGTTTCAGTCTCATTGTATTCTCACTCTCGCTCACCTGCACATCCGCAGTGGCATTCTTGCCCTACTCCTAATATGAGAAACTTGTTCCTGTTCGGGGGTTGCGCACTTACAGTTCCCTCAGCGTCAGGCGCTCTTGTGTCATGACTCACTCCCTTACATGCACCATGTGTCTAATCAAACGTCCCTCAGGGAGACTTTCCTTTACCTGAATACAACAGTGACACCCACACCCTCTCTAATGCTATGTTGTCATTCTCGACTTTGCACCATAGTATTTATGACCACCAGGGATGCTATGTATGTGATTCATTTATTTATATTGTCCATTCTCACTAAAAAGGGACTCTCCATGAAGTCAAAGTCTTCTGTCTGTTTTTCATCTATTTTTTTATTGCATAGAAAAATTCTCAGCATTTGGCAAATGCTTGATGAATCTTTGATGAATGAGTCAATGAATGTGTTATGGAGTGAAATGACAAATTTTACCCACTGTTCTTTATAGAGATCTCTTTTGGCTTAAAAAATAGATAGAAATAGTCTAATTAGAATATATCGCAATTGATTTTTCTAAAGCTTCCATAAGGGAAAAAAGGGGAGCAGTTAAACCACAAAGATTTATAATAAATTAAAGAATAAATTGTCTCATGACATCACACTAAGACAATCACACTAAGTCCTTAAGGACCAAAACACAGATTGACATGTAGATAAACATCAAATGTTTGAATAAATAAGATCTTAGAAAAAAGAAAATGGTTACTCAACAAGGAAAAGAATGATTTCAAATTTCTTTGGATGATAAATTAATAAACAAATACAGCATGGGAAAAATCAAGCCTATTCAAAAATACATATAATAAATATTTTATTGTAAACAAAAATATTTACTGTATAAAAACTTGTATGAATCCATGAGGAAAAAACAGTTAAGAGTCAAATAAGATGAATGGACAAAGGTTACAAGGGTCAATTTTAAATGAGGAAATATAAATTTGCAACATATGGTATAGTATTTAACCTCTCCAGTAATTCAAATAAATGAAAATTAAAACAACCATGAGATGCCTTTTCCTATCTTTCAAATAATTTAAACTTGTGAAACATCTATGCTGACAAGGAGATAGAAAATAACGCACCCTTGGATACGCTATTGGTGAGATGTTAAAATTGTTGAGAAAGCATGTTAGCAATAAATGTCAAAAGTCATAAAAAAAAGTTCACATGAAGCTAAAATGACACAGTGGTTCTGCCTTGGACATTAAATAAATAATCATGAATACAGAGGATGTTGTAATTTGAAGAGATACTCATTCTAGGGCTAAATATAGAAGGAAAATATAGAAAAAAATATTGGAAAGGTTAGGAGAGTTAGAGGCAGTCCTAGGATAAACTATTATACAATGTTTGATAATGATGTTTGAACATTCTTCATAGCAATATTATGAAAAATTTTTATTTTAAAAATAAAAGGTATTACAAAATTGTACCTATAGAATGATCTCAAATATATTAAAAAATATTTGCAAGCCCAAGTATAGATATGGATATAGGTTTACGTTTATGCATTTAAATTTATTTTTTGCCAAATTTGTTTATATCTTAAAATATTATAATATACATGCAGTCTTTTTTTATTGGATCATAATAATCGTACATATTATGGGGTATATAGTAATGCTTCAATGCATATATCACATAGTGTTGGGATCAGGGTAATTAGAATATCATCCCACACATTTATCATGTTCATGTTGCAAACTGTCAATATCCTTTTAGCTATTTGAAACTATATGATATATGATTGTTAACTGTACTAATTGTACAGTGGTACACAATACTAGAACTTATTCTTTCACCTAGCTGTAATTTTGTGTCCTTTAACAAATCTCTCCCTTCCCTCACTTTCTCTCACCTTTCCCAGCCTCCAGTATCCACTGTTCTACTTTGTACTTCTATGAGAGCAGGTTTGTTTAGCTTCCACATGAGTGAGAACATGCAGTGTTAAATTTATATTACTTTAGGCCGGGCGCGGTGGCTCAAGCCTGTAATCCCAGCACTTTGGGAGGCCGAGACGGGCGAATCACGAGGTCAGGAGATCGAGACCATCCTGGCTAACACGGTGAAACCCCGTCTCTACTAAAAAATACAAAAAACTAGCCGGGCGAGGTGGCGGGCGCCTGTAGTCCCAGCTACTCGGGAGGCTGAGCCAGGAGAATGGCGTAAACCCGGGAGGCGGAGCTTGCAGTGAGCTGAGATCCGGCCACTGCACTCCAGCCTGGACGACAGAGCCAGACTCCGTCTCGGGGGAAAAAAAAAAAAAAAAAAAAAAATTATATTACTTTAACAAATTAAGGTAAAGTTAAAAATTAAAAACTCCAAACTATAAATCAGATAGCAACTATATATCCCTTTTTGTTGAAATCATCATTCTTTGCAGAGTTAATTCACGAAGTAAAGTCATATAGATGTGGTACAACTATTTGCAAAAGAAGTTTAGAGAGGTTTTCAATCATCCAAGGTATTTTTAGTAATTGGACCAAGTAGGTAAATTGAACGAAGGGAGCAGTTGATTACACTCATGTAATTATTTATGACTTTTCTTCATAATTTTTCTAATTAAACATCATTCATAAGCCTCAATTTTTGTGCTCCCTGTCATTGTAGTTATTTATTACAGCATTTTTAAAAGGCACAATGTGTATTTGTTTGTGCCTGGCTCCTTTTACTCTGCATGATTTTTTTGAAATCCATCTGTGTTACAATGTACAACTGTAATTTGTTCATATTAATGGCTGTATACTAGTTCATTGTATCAATATACCACTATCTATACTCTGAACTTTTGTATTGCTCTTTTTTAAAGTATTGTTAAAATGCAAAAATGTGTGTGCTAGAACAAGTCTTTGAGATGCATGCACATGTTATCCTCTTTGATATACACCTAGAAGTGAAATTGCTCTGTCATAGCATATGCATATTTTTAATGTCCGTAGATAATGTGAATAAGCCTTCTTAATTAGTTGTTCTGCTTTTCACTGCTGTCTAGAATAATGAGTGTCCTGCAATATTACTAACATTTGGTCTTGTCAGTTTTTGCTGATGTTTGTTTTGTTTTATCTTCCATTCTGGCAACTATATGGTTATAAATTATTGTGGTTTTAAATTGTGTTTCCCTGATTAATAAGGAGCATGAGAATCTTTTGCATTTTAATCACCCATTTGGATGTCCTGTTCATGCTTTTCCTTACTATGTTGTTTTATTTCTACAAGGTCCACAATAAGGAATATTCTTTCATCTCTGACTGTAGTAATTTTTCTCTTCAAATTTTTTCCAATCAGAACATAAAGGTTTGTCTAAATAATTGATCTTTTCAAATAGCTAACTTATGATTTCACAGATTCTTTTTTTTTTTTTTTTTTTTGAGATGAAGTCTGGCTCTGTCACCAGGCTGGAGAGCAGTAGCATGATCTCAGCTCACTGCAACCTCCACCTCCTGGGTTCAAGCACTATCTCCTGCTGCAGCCTCCCAAGTAGCTGGAATCACAGGCACCTGCCACCACGCCCAGCTAATTTTTGTATTTTTAGTAGAGACAGGGTTTCACCATGTTGGTCAGGATGGTCTCGATCTCCTAACCTTGTGATCCGCCCACCTCAGTCTCCCAAAGTCCTGAGTTTACAGGCGTGGGCCATGGCACCCATCCGTGATTTTCTTTATTGTGTTTCTGTTTTCTGTTTCATTATTTTCTGCCCTAATTTTTATTATTTCCTCATTGCTGCTAGCTTTGGGTTTGATTTGGTCTTCTTTTTCCAGTTCCTTAAGCTGGGTGGTTTGTTTACCAATTTTAGATCTTTCATCTTTCTTAATACAGGCATTTACACCTATAATTTTCATTCTGAGACTGCTTTTGCTTCACTCTATATAATTAAAGTATGCTGCGTCCTCATTTTTATTTATCTCAAAGTATTCTATAATGTTCCTTTTTATTTCTTCTTATTCACTTATTTGGTAGCATTATTTTATTTCAAAAGATTGTAGGTGTTCCAAATTTCTTTCTGTTATTGATTTCACATTCATTTCCATTTTCAGAGAACACACTAGGTAATATTTATATTATCTTAAATGTATTGAGGTTTATTTTTGGAGGTAGTGTATGACCTATACTAGAAAATATCCCATATGTACTTGAGAATAATATACTTTCTGCTATTTGCAGTGTGGAACATTCTATAGATATCAGTTATATATAATTGATGTATGTGTTGTTCTGTATTTCTACGTTCTTGTTGATATTCTGGCGGGGCTATCCATTATTAAAAGTGGAATGTTGCTTCAGCTATCATTGTTTTCTATTTCTCTCTTCATTTCTGTCGGTTTTTACTTTATGAAGTTTAGTGCTCTGTTATTAGGCACATATATACCTCTAATTTTATATCCCCATTTTGTATGTATCCTATAATTTTTTATACAATGTCTCTCCTTATCTCTAGTAGCATTTTTGTTTTAAAGTTCACTTGGTCTGATGTTGGCATATCTCCTTCAGCTTTCTTGGAGTTGTTATTTGCATAATACATATTTTTTCTATTATTAACCTATTGAACCTATTTAAAGTGTCACATAGCATACAGTTGGATCATATTTTTAAATCCAAACTTGCAATTTCTGCTTTTCTGATTGGACTACTTAATCTATTCACTTTTAATTTTCTTATTGTGGTAGTTAGATTTATGTCTTGGGCTTTGTTTTTAAATTTTTAAGTCTCACATGTTATATTTTTTGTTCTTCTATTTCTGCTTTACTGTTTTCATTTGCACTAGGAGAATATAATCCAATGTGGCATTTTAATTCCTTTAATATGTTTAAAAGTATATTTCTTATGACTTCTTTTCTGGTTGGTATAGAGCTTACCATAGAAGTCCTAGACTCATATTCATCTAACTTAATTCTTGTCTGATATAGATATATTATTCATATAAAGTTATATTTTACTATCCTTCCATTTGTGCTATTATTTTTATACACATGACATCTCTAAATGTTAGTAAGCCAAAATATATATTATTATAACAATTACTTTATAGAAGTTTATGTCTTTTAAAGAAGCTGACATTTTAAAAAATGTAAATAAGTATGTATTTATAGCTTTTGTAATATTAACTTTCTTACTTATCCATTCTGGTTCCCTTCATTTGTGCCTGTGCTTTTGTGTTAGCATTTGGAATCATTTCTTTTGCCCAATACATCTTTGCTACCACCACCTCCCTTACATTACACATCTATAAGGTATATGCCCAACAATATATTACGTACATGTTATTTTATACAATTGTTTCTTAAGTTTGTTAAGAGGAGGAGAAAATATTCATTTATGCTATCATTTACAGTTGCATAGTGACTTTTATTTTTGTGTGCAGATTTGAATTGCCATCTGAGGTTACTTACTTTCTTCAAGACTTCCCTTTATGACTTTTTGTAAGATGTGTCTGTTAGCAACAAATTGTTTTAGTTTTTTCTTAACTAGGAATTCATTTATTTCTCCTTCATTTTCAAAACATAGCTTTGCTGGATATTGTATCTGTGGTTGACAGTTTTTTTCTTCTTTGAGCACTCCACTGCCTTTTGGCCTCTATTGCCTCTTCTAAGAAGTCAGATGTAAACTGTATTGCATCAATTTATACTTCTAGAAGCAATGTAAATTGCTAATATACATCCTTTGCATAAAAGGCTGGATCCCTGAAAGTATCTCATATAATAACCGGCAAGATAATCTGGTAAGATTAAGATGAATTTACCATAGTAAGATAGAGCACTACCTTGATGAAGTCTTAGTTGCAATTTAGATGGGAGTGCAAAGTTGAGGTATTTATGAAATATTGAATACAGATTTAGATGGGTCTTTTATTGTAAGGATAAAGTAGGTTTGTCTGAGAAACACGATGAACATAGCAGAGTGAAGATATTGAGGAAAGCAGTGAAAAGTGTTGGGATACAAACTGCAACTTCATGATATCCATAGCAGAGTTGAACAGTTTAAAATATACATAAATGTTTGTTTTGTTGTTTTGATTTTTTTTGTTGTTTGTTGTTTGGCAGAGAGAGATTCGGGAGCAAATAGCAAAGTTACTTACAACTTTTATCTTCTTCTGATAGTAGCTATTTTGATAAAGACAATAAGTTATGTGAGTATCGGTATGGTGAATTGTTTTGTACTCTTCTTGTATACAAAGTTACTGTTAGACTTTACTTTGGGTCCAATAATTAGAGGTAAAATAATATATTTTGTGGTCTTCATTATTTTGTGTGATCACTAGTGATGTTAAATATATCTTCCAATGATTATTGCTTTGTGTATTTCCTCTTCCGTGTAATTCCTATGTATTTTACTCATTTTTTTTTCTAGTGTTATTTATACTTTTTCATTGCCATGCATAGGCCATTTACACATTCTTGTTTTTTTTCTGGTGTATATTATGAATGGCTTTCCTCAGTTTGGAACCTGTCTTTTCATTTGTCTTGACGAATCAGGATTGTCATTTCGCACAACAGTGAACATACTACATTCTGAATTCTTTTACTACATTCTAAATTTTTTTAGAAGTAGAGTTTAGTTTTGAAATTAATTTTTAAAAGCTTCTGCTATACTCTAGGTTCGTATGTATTGCCAGGTTCATGAAGTGGACCGATATTTCTTCTTTGCTATCACCTCTCTTATTCCTAAGATATTCATAATTTCTCTATATTGAAAAGAGGACTGTCCTTAGCAAAGTTTTGAATACAATGCTTTTCCTTTAAATACAATTGCCTATATCATAATTTACTGAAGTTGAGTTCATAATTTTATACAGCCTCAGCAAATGTTCTATGGATAAAATAATTAGTTCTGGTTTTTAGAAACCCTTAAAAACTTTTCATACACAGCACCATCTATTAAATTTATTGATAAATCTGTTAAAGTTAGTTGTGTCTAGTATGTCCTCAAATTAACCAAGAGGCACCTGATTTATGGCACTTCTTAATCTTACTCTTAATATTTACTTGATTGTCAAAGAGAATATTGTTTCATTTTGATTTCATTCTGAAAGACCCAAAGTAGTGAAAGCATAGAAAATTACCAAGTTAGTAATCTCAACTGAAATATATTAAAAACAATTTAAAACTTTATCAAGTACATTGTTTCATCACATTGATCATTTAGATCATATGCTACCTTAGCTTAGTAATTATAAAGATGGTGGCTGAAAATATCTTCCAAAGTGCTTGGAAAATAAGAAGAAATAATTCCTCAATAATTTGAAAAATACAAATTGTTATTAGCATAAAAACAGACAGAACACAACTTTTCTCACAAACAACTTCATGGCATGGTACGTCATTGGTCATCTGAGGAGTCCTAAGTTTTTTTTTTTTTTTGAGATGGAGCCTTACTTTGTCACCTAGGCTGGAGTGCAGTGGTGCTATCTCAGATCACTGCAAGTTCTACCTCCTGGGATCATGCCATTCTCCTGCCTCAGCCTCCCAAGTAGCTGGGATTACAGGAGCCTGCCACCACACCCAGCTAACTTTTTTTGTATTTTTGATTAGAGACCGGATTTTGCCATGTTGGCCAGGCTGGTCTTGAACTCCTGACCTCAGGTGATCCACCCGCCTCAGCCTCCCAAAGTTCTAGGATTACGGGCATGAGCCACCACGCCTGGCCTCCTCAGCATTTTTATATATGACGTTTATTTATGACTATCATGAAAGTGTCACTGCTGAATCCATATGGTAGTAAATAAAATAGATTTGACATAAAATGCAAATAAGATGTAAATGATATAATGGAAAATGGCCATCACAATACACTTCTGTATCAGTTGTCAGCTCTATTATGATTATAATATATCCATGTTGTGGCTTTTTATAGTTAAGAGCATCTTGGGATTTTACAGGTATGTTTTTATGACTTTTATATTACTTATGAAGGTCAAAACTGTGTTTAAATGTGGGGATATATAATTTTCTACTCAGAATGCAATCGTCAAATATGTAACATTTTAAATTGTTTAAAAATAAAATAGTTTTTAAGTTTACACAGTTGACGACTGTATTCTGAGAAAAACAAAACAAAACAAAACAGTGAATGCAATTGAACCTGTTGCAAAACTGCATCATTGTTGCTGTCAAAAGCATGTCAATGAATTTTAATTTATTGATATTTCATTTGAAAGACAATGCATTTCCCACAGTGTACAGGCCTCCTCATCATAAATGTCCCTCTCCACCCTCAAACAGCTTCTACAAGTAAGCACTGCATGTACATGCTGTGAAACTACTTGTGCTGAACCACAAATATTATTCTTTCTCAGCTTTCTTCCTCCATGAAACATCCCTGTAGAAACAAATGTACTTTTCATCTTTATAATGGTTTTTGTAGCTGTATGATACCTGCAACTTCTGTGACCATTTTGTCATGTTGGGACCAAGTGTGAATGCAAAGTTTGCTCATAGAGGAGGACCGACCTATCAGAAAATGGAAAAGTTCTTGGTCATTGATGACAGCAGTCAACCAGTGAATCCATCAAGCCTGGAGCTTGTCCTACTGCTGGAATTCTTGTCATTGTAGAAAATCAATGTTGTGTTCTGATTTGTGGCATTCTAGCTTGCAAATGGATGCATCTTAGCTGACATCAAATGCTCCCTAAGGATATTCCAAAGATAAAATTGATGTCTTCATTTTGAAGGGCGTTGATAGAGTTTTACATTTGTCTTTATTGTAGTAAAGATTTTCAAATTTAAAAAAAATGTATGAGTTGATTGATTAATTGATTGCTTTATGCAGGAAGCAACACAGGGTGAAATACAAATAGGTGATTGACAAATGCTGATTATTCAAGAAAAGTAGATAATCCATTTACAGTGATTATGTCTAGTTTTTCTTCATTTATTAAGTAGCTATTTTTTGAATGCAGAGTTTGGAATTACTCCAAATTAAGTCAAGACCCAAGACATAATCAAAAAGATTAGAGTGTCTGAAGAAAACTGGATGGTTTCGACACATGTGGACCTATGTCCTAGTCTATTTTCATATTCCAAAAGCAAACCACATTGACATTTTGACTTTTCAAATGTTTTTAGTTTATAATCATATCTTTTTCCTAAAGTGAGAATTCTTGAGAGTATATGATTGATAGCATATTTCTCTGATCATAAGAAATCATTAATTTTAATAGTAAATATATAATAATAGGTTTTAAAAACAAGTGACATTAAAACACAGAAGTATTCATTATAAAGACATTCTAAATATCTTTATGTAACAAAAACATACCTTGTACACTTGAGGAGTATGAAAAGTTAATATAAAATGGCAAATAAGAGATCACTGGTTAGGTCAATGGCTGCCATTAAACCATCTGTGTAGAAATCATATTCAAATGCCCCTCCCTCCACAATTTTCAGATGTATAAAAATTTATCAATTTTTATTTGGAAACACCCTCAAACCCATCATGCTTTCATTTATTTATTTTTCTCCATAAGTAATCAATCCCCTGTCTTCACTATCTACCTGTCAAAATTACCTTTTCTCAATTTAAATATTACTTACTCAAAAAGTTCCTGTCTAGTTTTCCAAAATCATATTTATTTTTCCCCCATATCTTTCAAACCACAGCAAAAGTCTATTACAGAACTTTTATGTGTCTTTTGTGTGATCAGGGTTTTTATTGCAAAGACATGTGTCCCTATGGTATTAAAAGGCATTCCATTCTCAGTGGCAGCTGGAAGCAAATTTTGATTTACATTCGGCCAAAGAAGCCTATTGAAATGATTTTAAATATATCACTTTTGGAATTCAGATAGATATTCCAAATCTATCAAACAGGTTGGATGCATTTGATGTTGCTCATTGAAAACCAGAATGTGGAAATGAACATGGAGACCACTGAAAGAACAGTCGTGGTCTGAATAGTGGAACAAAAATATATAGGGCAGTATACATTTATAAATGGATGAAGAGATAGATAGGTGGAAAGATGGGTTAGAGAGAGAGAGAGAGAGAGAGAGAGATCCATACAACTCTGCTATGATAGCTCTAAAATGAAGACAGAACATGTATATTAGCTCATTCTCACACTGCTGTGAAGAAATGCCTGAGACTGGGTAATTCATGAAGGAAAGAGGTTTCATTGACTCACAGTTTCACATTGCTGGCAGGCCTCAAGAAACTTCCGGTGATGGTGGAAGCCAAAGGAGAAGTAGACACCTTCTTCACAGGGTGACAGGACAAAGTGAGTGCAAGCAGGGGAAATGCCAGGCACTTCTAAAATCATCAGATCTCCTGAAACTCACTCATTATCATGAGAACAGTATGAGGGTAAACTGCCCCCATGATCCAATTACCTCCATCTAGTCCCACCCTTGACTTGTGGAGTTTATGGGGATTACAATTGGACGTGAGATTTGGGTGGGGACATAGAACCGAACCATATGAACATGTGAAGGAATGATATCTTTTTGCCACCCAGAGGGAGACTGAGATGTGCTTCTGAGATCACTAAGCAGGAAAGAAGGCAAACTCCTCCAAGCTTTAGCAGAGAGAGGAGCCATGCCAAGAGTCTCAGTGAGAAGGAGCAGAGGGTGGTAGAAGCAGACTACTCAACAGGTTCTAACCACCAATTAGAGACAGTGGGACTGAGGCCCACAGAGACTGAGGGAGCATCAACCAGAGCAGCTGGGGGACAGAGACACAAGTGTCAGTGCTAGTGCAGAAATGTGGGGAAACTTCTCCCACTGGACAGGCTGATCCATGTGCTGAACCGGAGGGGTAGGAATGTTATAGGTGATTTGGGGGCCAAGCTATCATTAGCTTGCTCTTTTTTTTTTTTTTTTTTTTGTATCTATAATGTATTTGTGTGTTAATCAACAAATTTGCAGTTTGCCAAACACAACCAAAAACTTTAGAATATTCGAGGTAGATAATTAGTAACAAAACTTTTGTTAGATATGGGCAGAGTGCCTGTGATATGTTAAAATATGAGACAGGTAATGTGGAAGTAGAGCATGTTTATTAAATAGAAAGGAGTGGAAGTACTGAGAGATATTTACGAGCTAAATATCCACTACATGTAAGTATACAGCAGCCACTAAATGTTCAGGATATAATCAGCAGGCATAGGTACTTAATTTTCATGAGGTTTTTAATTCAGCCACATGCTGATGACACCTGCTCTGTCCCCAAATATCCTCTGCTCAGATTAATTAATTAGTTAATCCCATAGCTAATCCCATAGCTATTCTTCAGTCAAGCTTCAGCTGTGTCAAGCTACACATCCCTGAATCTCTCCAATAGAGCAAGTGTGTAATTGGCCAAGGACACTGTTTATCTGTGGGCCCCATTGTTTGAACCTAAATTCTGTCCTTGTATTGTGGCACCATCAGCAGAAAGATTGACATGGTAGAGAGTGTTGGGACAGGTGAGCATGGTGTGCCCTGGGATTCAGGTAGTGAGGACCTCTTAACTTACTTGCACCCTATGCTAAGTGTCATCTCTTTTTACCTTGCTTCTCGCTCTGTGATTTAAAGTGATTCAATTGCTGTGTGATCGAGCATTTTGATTTTGTTTGTGAGCTTCTCTGCTCAATGCCTACTGGGCTCTCTTTCCTAATAGTATGCACAGAGGTCCCCACTGCATCAAGACAAATTCCCATGCAGTAGCGTCACTAATCATCTTCTATATGACATATTTGTTTATTTTTGTTCCAAGCTCTAGAAAAGTTCATGGAGACTAGAAGGTAGTCCAGAAGTAATTGCAGAATCAAAGAATAAAGTTTAAAAGTGTTCTTCCTCAGAAGCTACCCTGTTGTGACACTGAACATTTGGAAAACATGCAGTTCAACCTTTAATAGAAATTTCAAGCACCTATAAGCCAGAAACTCTGATATTCATCCTTCTAGCCCCCTAAGTGTAAGAAACAATTTGCATGCTATGGAATAAAATTCTGTATTTATTATAGGGGAGGAGAAAAGTAATAGAGCACCTACTATATAAGTTTTGTAAGTATGTTATGTACAATGAATACACAGTATCAATGAGAGAGATATGATTAACTCCCCTCTACAAATTAGAAAACTGAGGTTCATAAAGGTTGCATAATGTTTCCAAAGTCATGAAAGGTAGGATTTAAATCTCAACGTCCCGTCTGTCATTTATAATGGAAAATCAGAGAGATCAAAGTAGTCACCTGAGATCACGTGATTTGGAAGTGGCTAGAAGGTAAACACCCTGACATCCATTCAGACATTCGCCAAAACTCCTCCAATACCAAGTGCTTTCTATAGACTCATTCATATGGTGCAAACATTATAAAATGTAGTGATATTAATAAAATATTATAACAAAGTACTATAGTTTTATATAACATATAAAGTAAATATGAAAATAAGTATTATAAATATATATTATAAAATAATTATTAGTGCATTTTTGGAAATATTTTCCCTAACTGGGTTATTATTCTATAAGAGATCCTCTTGTAAATGGCCTTATATTTTTAATTTTGGTATCCACGTGTTCATAATAGACGTCTTGAGGAATAGAAGAGGGAATATTTTTGTGGAAGTAAATTAAGAGTAATTCAGAATTCAGTGATGTAAGAATTGTGAAGAGACCTACAAACTATTTTGGATAAGTCATACTGAACGAAAGAGGATATTATTCCTTTAATTAAACCAATTATAGTGGGGATTAGCAGATGATACCATAAAAATGAACTATTCAATTTAGGAAAAAATGAACACTTTTTGAGGATTAACAGTCATTTCTTTGTACTCAAAAAATTGAAATCGAATTAAGTAGAACAAAGCCTCAAGCCAAGTATGCCAGACTCATTAACAACGGCAAATATTGATTGAATAGTCTCTCTTGCTTCACCATATTAATAAGTATATTCGCTCTGACTTCTGCCTATTCTGCTCCATGCAACAGCTTGCTCTGTAAATCTGAATGCAGAGGAATATTTTCCACTGAAGTTAAAGGAGACAAAAATCCCCACAGCCATCATAATTCAAACAAATGTTCAGATTGTTGCAAAAAATTATTCTTGTGGGTGGGAACTCTGGGCAGAACAATTTTAAAATGGTAAGAATTTTGTGGGTTAACTGGACTTGATCAGACAAGTGACGAATGGAGCTCCATTTGCGTTGTGTCATAGATATGAGAAGGAGGGAGTGTGGAAAGTGGAAACTGTTTTACAGTTATCAGACACCTGATACATTAAGTAGTTATTATTTTCTGCATGGGAGGAGAAGAAAATCAGGTTTTTTAAAGTTGTACAAATTTCCAGCGTCATTCAGACATTAGAGTTGGAGTCTATGTCCAGGTATTTCTGAGTCCCAAGCCTCCGACCCTCTTGGTCAATTGAATGAACATAAACCAGAATTGCAGTTCATAAATATTGGACTCAGAGGAGGTAACCAGATTGTTCTCCTCTGTGGTCCAAATGTAGACTTAATGAAGAGGAAAGCAAATTTTATTTCATATTCCAGTCAGTTTTCTCCTACAAATCCATAGAGTAAATATTAGCACATTGGGTCAATTAGACACAACATGTTCCTCATATTTTCCCCAAAATTCCTGTGGCCAGAGTTCAGTTGGCTCAAAGGCCTTTTTTTAACCTACATTATTCACATACTATTTGTTTTAGCAAGCTTTGCCCCAGTTTTTTTTTTTCATACAAAATTTTATGGGGACATATCCATCAAGTATAAATTACCTGTCATGATTTTATGACTACCATTATCACTTTGTCTAAGAAGCTCACTGAATTTTGCGTGAAGTAAAATCCAAACTCAATTGAGTATGTGCACAGACATTCCTGTATTTTATTTTTTTCAAAGAGAATTGTAGACTATGCCTATACATACATACATTTAGTTTCAACTAAAAACATAATTTGGTAATTTTTATTAAAAACTTTTTTCCATTAACAAAACTATCACTCAAGTATATTCTGACAAAATCGATTGCTTACAAGGAATGTTTAAGAATGCATTTTTTTTCTGGTCTAATATTTAAAAAGGGACAGTCATATTAAGAGAGAAAAATGGGGACACCTTGTAGCCATTTCCCTTACTGTGAATTCCTATGCATTTGTCTTTTTAAACAATACTTTAATTTTATATTTTCTTTAGATTTAGAACAATGGCGAAGGGGAGTAAAAAGTGTCCCGTATATATCACATGCAGATTCCTTTGTTAATACATCTTATATTACTGTGGCATATGGGTCACAACTAATGACTGATATTGATATATTATGATTGACTAAAGTTCCTACTTTATTTGGATTTCCTTAATCTTTACATAATGTCATTTTTCTGTTCTAGAATCTCATCCAGGCCACGCTTAGGCTTTCCTAAACGATGGCAGTTGCTCAAAATTGACTGGTTTTTGATGACCTTGATAATTTTGAAGATTATTTTGTAAGACTGTTCCTCAGTCTGGGACTGCTTGATGTTTCTCTCATGGTTAGACTGGGGCTATGGGTTTTGTAAGCAAGACAACAGGGCTAAGTAGCATCTTCCGTACATCATACCAAAAGTACACATCCTGGAGAGGACTCCTCTCTGCCTTGAGGGAGTGTTTGCCAGGTTTCTTCACTGGGAAGTCACACTTTCCTCCCTGATTTCCCTTGTTATTCTCATTGGAAGGAAGCCACTACGAGTAGTCCTCACTTAAGAGAAGGACTTGGGCTGGGCGCGGTGGCTCACACCTGTGATCCCAGTACTTTGGGAGGCCGGGGCAGATGCAACACGAGGTCAGGAGGTCGAGACCATTCTGGCCAACATGGTGAAACCCCATCTCTACTAAAAATACAAAAATTAGCCGGGTGTGGTGGCACACGCCTGTAGTCCCAGCTACTCAGGAGGCTGAGGCAGGAGAACTGCTTGAACTCGGGAGGCAGAGGTTGCAGTGAGCCCAGATCGTGCCACTGCACTCCAGCCTGGAGACAGAGCGAGACTCCGTCTCAGGAAAAAAAAAAAAAAAAAGAAAAAGAGAAGGACTTAATGGTCCTTTCCTTGGAGTGGGAAAATTAACTTATCTGCACAAAGGTAAGTACCCAGTTCTCCCAGGCCTGATTTGATCATATCTCAAGAGCTCATGAAGTCAAAAGAAATGAAACATTAGGCATAATGTATATTATAAAGTTGTGAGCTTTTTATAGATATTATTCTTACATTTTACAGGTAAGAACAGTCAGATTAGACAAATTAATTAGGGGTAAGGTAACAAAACTTTTAAGAAGTGAAGACATAGTTTTTACCTAGCTTTGGCTCCAAATCTCTAATTTTTCCATCACTTTCTAAAGAGGAAGCATTGAGAAAGTTGGGTCTGTCTTTTAAGTAAGTTACTTGACTTGGTTTGTGTCCAAATTTGCTAATTCCTGGCACTCATTTGGTTCTCCAGATGGCTCTGGGGCGCTGTGAAACACCAAGAGCTATCGCCACTGCCTCACGCTGCACACAGGTGCACCACTCCTTGGCAGCCAACACACACCCAGATGCTGCCTTAGGGGAGCAAGGGATGCAGAGCGTTTTCCTGAAGCCAGACAAGCCCCTGTTGCCTCAGGGGACTTTATTCCGCAGAAGACATGGAGCAAAACTGCCAGTTGCAGAAACACCCCCCAAGGAATGAAAATTGGGTAACAGTTAGAAATATTAGGCATTTTTCCCATTGTACCTGCAAACACTTCATCAACACTAGAAGCAGATGGCAAGGCAACCATGAAAGGCAAAACAAAACAAAAACAAACAACAAACAAAAAACAAACAAACAAAGGATCATTTAGGCAATAAAAATAAAAAATGTGTTCTGAAAACTCAACAAGTCCAATGATGTTGCCGGTACATGATTTTGAAAAGAAAATATAAAATAAATAAAATAAAATATAACAATGTTATTGTGTGCTATATAGTACTTTTAAAATTAATACTGACAGTATTTGATGTCAAGTAATTTTGTATTCAGAATTAGGAAAGGTTCTTTATAACTAACAGGGGCATAGCACCTTCTATGTTTTCATCTATATTAGCATTTAAAAGAATTAAAATGTAAATAATAAGCAATTATTGGCAATAAATCACAGAGTGCTTGCTGATGCTTTACATCATAGCTTTGTATTATTATAAAATTAGATTTTTGTTTTTTAGAATGGTTCTAGTTTCACAGCAAAATAGAGGCACAGAGTTTGGCCATATACCCCCAGCTCCACAGATGCTCAGCCTCTCAGCTTTTCAACATTCCCCAGGAGAGTAGTCCATTTGCTACAACTGATGAGCTCGCATTGACACATCCTAATCACCAAGGTGCTTACTTTACATTAGGATTCACTCTTGGTATTATACCTTGTATGGGTTGGGACAAATGTATCACGACATGTATACACCATTATAGGAACATACAGAGTATGTTCACAGCCCTAAAAATTATGTTCTCTGCCTATTCACATCTCCCTTTCCCCCAAACTCTCGTAATCACTGGTCTTTTTACTGTCTCCACAATTTTACCATTTCTAGAGTGGCATATAATTGGAATAATACAGTATGTAGCCACTTGAGATTGACTTCCTTCACTAGTAAAATGCACTTATGATTTCTCCATGTCTTTTAATGATGTGATAGCTAATTTGTTTTCAGTGCTAAATATTTCTTTGCCTAGAGATGTCACAGTTTATTTATTCATTCACCTACTGAAGGACACACAGTTGCTTCAGTGTTTTGAAAAATATCAATACAATTGCAATAAATATCTGTGTGTAAGTTTTTATGTGGACATACGTTTTCAACTCCTTTGAACAAGGAGTCCAGTTGCTGGTTCATGTGTTAAGTATGTTTAGTTTTGTAAGAAATCACCTCCCCTCCCGTCTTCCAAAGCATATGTACCATTTTGCATTGCCACTAGCAATGATGAGAGTTCCAGTTGCTCCACATCCTCACCATCATTCGATCTTGTCAGTGTTCTGGATTTTGACCATTATAATAGGTGTATAGTAGTAGCTCATTGTTTTAATATGTATTTTCCTGATGACAGATGATCTGTAACATCTTTTCATATGTATATTTATCATATGTATGTCTTCTTTGGTGAGGTGTCTGTGAAGGCCTTTGGCCCAATTTTAAAATCAGGTTGTTTGTTTTCTTACGGTTGACTTGCAAGAGTTCTTTGTATATTTTGAATAACAGCCCATTATCAGATGTGCTTTTTGCAATATATTCCCCCAGTCTGTGGCTTGGCTCTTCACTCTGTGACTTTTGTGAGGCAGAATTTTTAAATTTTAATGAAATACAGCTTACCAATTAATTCCTTCATGGATTGTGCCTTCAGTATTGTGCTCTATTGCCATACTCAAGATCATGTAGGCTTTCTCTTTTATTATCTTCTAGGAGCTTCACAGTTATACATTTTACTTTAGGTGTATATTCTATTTTGAGTTAATTTTTGTAAAAAATGTTAAGGTCTGTGTCTACGTTCTTTGTGTTGTTTTTCACATATGGCTCTCCAGGTGTACTATACCATTTGCTGAAAAGACTGGCTTTGCCTAGATTCTATTGCCTTTACTGCTTTGTCAGAGGTTAGTTGACAATGTTTACATGGGCCCATTTCTTGGCACTCTAGTATATTTCATTGATCTATTCTTTCACCAATACAATACATACTGTCTTAATTATTGTATTTTATAGTAAGTGTTAATCCAGATAGTGTCTGTCTTCAATTTCATCCTCCTTCAATATTTTTTGCCTGTTCTGGGTTTTTTGTCTTTGCATATAAACTTTCGAATCATTTTGTTTATATCCACAAAATGACTCACTGGGATTTTGATTGGTATTGCATCAAATGTATAGATCAAGCAGGAAAGAACTAGCGTCTTTACAATATTGAGTCCTACTTATTGTGAATGTGGACTATCTCTCCATTTATTCAGTTCTTCTGTGATTTTTGTTTTCAAAAGAGTTTCGTAACATTCCTCATATAGATCTTGTACATATTTTGTTATATTTCTACCTATTTATGTTCAGGGGGTGCTAATGTAAATGGTATTAAGTTTGAAAACTAAAATTTAATTTGTTTATTGCTTGTGTATATTGTAAGGATTGATTGAGTGTTGCATGCTAATTTTGTATCCTGTGTCCTACCACATTGCTATAGTTGCTTACTAGTTCCAAGAGGTTTTTTCGTAAATTCTTTCAGATTTCCTACAAAGATGATCATGTCATTTGTGAACAGATAGTTTTATTTCTTCCTTCCCAATCTGTATGCATTTTATTTTCGATTTTGTCTTGTCTTGTTTATTAACTGGTACTTCCAGTATGATGTTGAAAAGTAGTGGCGAGAATGGACATCTTTACCTTGTTCTTGATTTTAGTGGGAAGCATTCAAGTTTCTCACCATGAAGTTTAATACGATGTTAGCTGCAGAATTTTTTGTAGATATTCTTTATCAACTTGAGGAAGTTCCCAACTATGTAGTTTTACAGTTTTTATAATGAATGAGTGTTGGATTTTGTCAAGTGATTTTTCTCCATCTACTGATATGATCACATGATTTTTTTCTTTTAACCTGTAGATGTGATCAATTACATTAATTGATTTTCAAGTGCGTTGCACGTGTGTAATCAATCCTCTTTGGTTGTGATGTATAATATTTTACATACATTATTGCATTTCCATTGCTAACATTTTGATGATAATTTTTTATCTATATTCAGGAGAGAGAATGGTCTATAGTATATATTATTTTCAAATGTTTTTCGTTTTGGTATTAGGGTAATGCTAGCCTCATGGAATTAGTGGTTATTCCCTTTGCTTCTGTCTTTTGAGATTCTAGAAAATTGGTATGAATGCTTCCTTAAATGTTTGATGAGACATACCAGTGAACACATTTAAGCCTGGTGCTTTCTGTTATGGAAGGTTAGTAATTATACATTCAATTTCTTTAATAGATGTATTCCTATTCAGTTTTTCCATTTCTTTTTGTTTATTTTGGAAGATTGTGTCTTTCAAAAAATTGATCCATTTCATCTAGGTTATCAAATTTGTGGGCATAACATTGTTCATAGTATATGTTTATTATCCTTTTAATGCCCATTGATCTGTAATGATGTACCCTCTTTCATTTCTGTTATTAATAGTTTGTGTCCTCTACCCCCTACCATCCCCCTTTTAATTTTGAGATGGAATCTCACTCTGTTGCCCAGGCTGGAGTGCAGTGGTATGATCTTCACTCACTGCAACCTCTGCCTCCCAGGTTCAAGTGATTCTCTTGCCTCAGCCTCCCAAGTAGCTGAGATTACAGGCATCCACCAACCTGCCAAGATAATTTTTTGTATTTTTAGTAGAGTCAGGGTTTCACCATGTAGTCCAGGCTGGTCTCGAACTCCTGACCTCAGGTGATCCACCCATTTCAGCCTCCCAAAGTGCTGGGATTACAGGCGTGGGCCACCACGCCTGGCCCACTTTTTTGTTTTTTATTTTTATATTTTTTGTTGTTTTTTTCCCCCTCAGACTGGCTAGAAGCTTATCAATTTGACTTGCGTTTTTAAAGAACCAGATTTTGGCTTTATTTTATCTATTGATTTCCTGTTTTTAATTACACTGATTTCTACTGTAATTCTTATTCTTTTTCTTTTTATTATAGATGCAATGTGCTCCTGGTTTTCTAGTTTCCTAAGATACAAACTTAGATTACTGATTTTAGATTTTTTTCCTAATATATATACAATGCCATAAATTTCCTTCTGAGCAGTAATTTTGATGACTCCCACAATATTTTCTTTTATAATTTCAATTTTTATCTTAGATTCAGTTGTTTACATTTTATTCAAGTCAAAAATATTTTTAAATGTCTTTTAATTTGTTTTTGGCCCTTATGTTATTTAGAAGTATGTCATTTAATCTCTACATATTTTTTAGATTGTCCAGTTATCTTTCTGTTATTGATTTCTAGTTTAATTTTAATTTTATTGGAGTCTAAGATCAAACATTGGATAATTTTTGTTCCTTTACATTTGTTTAGGTATGTTTCATGGTCCAGAATGTGGTCTATCTTGTTGAATGTTCCACATGAGCTTACTGTTACTTTCTCTTTTCATAGCCTAAGGTAAATGGTTAAAACCTTGTATTTTCTACTGCCCTGGGAAACACCTGTATAATGAGTAACTTATACATAGTAAGCAAGCAAAAATGTGTTTCCTCAAAATCCATGTAAACTTATGAGCTCTTTCCTTGCTCCATATACACCTGGGCATGGCAGAGGATGAAGAAAATCACACTGGAATTGGGCAGGTCTAGTATTTGACAAGTCTGCTTTGCCCTTTATCAGTTACCTTACTTTGGAGAATTTATTTGACATTCTTACCAAGTTTTTTTTTCCCTCTGTAAATGGCACCATACGTATCCCTTTGGGTGAATTGATTTTAAAAGTAGACATGTAAATGGGTGCCAAGTACATTCCCTGATATATAATAGGTGAGGGATACAAAAGATACTTACTTTGCCTAAGAATGCAGCTTTCCCAGCCTGTAGTCACTTATCTGTGTACTACCACACAATATTGTATATTAACTTATCAGTTACTTTATAAATTTTTCCTAAATGTTTTCACACAGATTTTAACCTGAATATTTGCTTTTAAACAATTTTAGATAACTAACATGAAAATAAAAATAGCATCATTTTATTTGCTAGCTTTTAAAAATATATTCAATAATTATAAAAAGTATGAATAATTGAATATATTCATAGTTTATAGACCATCAACAGACAAGTAAAACTTTGGCCTTGGAGTTTATGAGAAAAAACCTGCTCTAGGGATGTTGATCTTTACTTTTTTCCCTTACACTACTATCACGTCTTCAGGCTGTAACAGAATGAGGCTAAAACTGTCATTTGTTTTATTTGCCTACCACACAGATGATTCCACAAACTTTAGCATGTTGCAGAGTGGGATGAACATTATATTTGCAACACAAACATTAGATCAAATGTCTAATTCATTCCTTTGTATCCATGTGAACATGGAGAAGTTGCTTACTTAGATTCCACAGGAAGAATACAAAGAGAAAATAAGAAATTATTAAATCATAAAAAATGGAACAAATATAATGATATTATACTACTTATTTCATGTATGAAGAATAATTGATTCAGTGATTAATGTAAACAATGGTTGTAATCTGTTCAAAATTTATTTTTATTTTTTTTATTTTATTTTATTATTATACTTTGAGTTCTAGGGTACATGTGCATAACGTGCAGGTTTGTTACATATGTATACTTGTGCCATGTTGGTGTGCTGCAACCATCAACTCGTCAGCACCCATCAACTCGTCATTTACATCAGGTATAACTCCCAATGCAATCCCTCCCCCC
>NW_020257644.1:0-30576 GCF_003255815.1 Theropithecus gelada
ATGAACTTCACTATGTGTAAGTAAAAAATAAATAAATCTTGGCCGGGTGCGGTGGCTCACGCCTGTAATCCCAGCACTTTGGGAGGCCGAGGCGGACAGATCACGAGGTCAGGAGATCGAGACCATCCTGGCTAACACGGTGAAACCCTGTCTCTACTAAAAATACAAAAAATTAGCTGGGCGTGGAGGTGGGCGCTTGTAGTCCCAGCTATTCGGGAGGCTGAGGCAGGAGAATGATATGAACCCGGGAGGCAGAGCTTGCAGTGAGTCAAGATCATGCCACTGCACCCCAGCCTGGGCGACAGAGTGAGACTCTGTCTCAAAGAAAAAAAAAAAGATTAAATCGTAAAGATTAAAAAGTCTATCACACACAGACACAAACACACCCCAACCACCAAGGATCAGAAAAGCAACAGGGATCACGTACATTATAAGTCAGCACATGTAAATTTCAGAGTTTTGAAAAGGAAGTTACCTCTCTTTAGATAAGAGGATTTTTTAAAACAATCTTTATTGACCATGGACAATACCTGATCTTTGTAGACTTGAAAAAGCTCACACGTGCAGCTCCATTCTTCATTCCACTACTGCATTATCACTACACTGATATAGGCAGGATTGCAGTTATCTCCCCAACTCTTTGACTTCTAAGAGAAGCACACAAATACAAAACCTGCCCCAAATCCCTGCAAAGTGCCAACTGCCCGACTAGAAGCAGGTCTGAAACTGAGCTCATGTAGTTGTTTTCAAACCCTAAGTCTATTCTTTAGCTTTACCCATGCCGACCTACCTTGTCAGCATGTTCAGGGTCAATGCAAAAAAACTGAGCTAGATTTTAAAGCATAGCATGTATACGTTCATGCATTTCCAGCTTAACAGCTATGTCTCTAGTTTCTCCACAATGTATCTGCATTATTACTAAGGGGCTTAGAAATCATTATAGCATTAAAACATCAGGTTAAAAAAAAATCCCAGAGAACATTTCTACTGATGCTTTCTTTGCCTCCTTGAAAAATGCTATATAAGTTGAAGGTACTGAGGTATTACAGTAATTACTAGGGAAAAAGAAATAATTCACAATAAATTTAGAACTTGAAGCAGAATAGCATTTTTATAGACCTTGAGTAATTCTGGTTTAGCTCTCTTAAAGAAATGTTGGCCATGGGAACACAGTATTAGCTGTTTAGAACTCCCAGAACCTAAAATGTTTGGGATCTCTCTGGGTGACTCAATGCCTTGAGTTCATAAATGCAATGTCCCTGAAGAATAAAAGAGAAATGTGCCTTAATGAGCTTGAGGCATGAGAGGTGTAAGTTCCCTCTGCAGCAAGCAAAAGTCCACAATAAAAGTAACCAAGACCTACCGTGAAGAGAGAGAACAGCATCCAGGTGGCAATCATGATCTAACTTTCCCGCAGTTATACCTGATCTTCAGAACCCACTGTGCCTACAGCTTCGCCCCAGTTTCCCTTTCTTCAGTAGGACATCTGATGTAAGGACACAGGAACACAGCCCTCTGCCAGGTCACAGAGTTTCAGGTGAAGCAGGACTGAGCTCGCATCCCGTACCTGCCTGCACGCACCTGGTGGACACTGCCCCAGGAAGCACACGGACTGCAACGTGAACCGGCCTGACTTCTCCGATTCAAAGGTACACTTTGGAACCATGTTACAGCCTTCAAGGGCAAATGAAACAGGAGTCAAGTGTATTTATTTTTACACAGCTACTAATGATCAGATTACATTTTACCAGATCAATTATGATTTGACAAACACTAGCTGTTACTTGAATTCAAATGTAATAGGATAACATGCCCTGGGTAAGCAGTAAGCAGTTGTGGTTTTTTGTTTTTGTTTTTGTTTTCATTTTGTAAAGTCATGATGACTTATAATAAAACATCAGAAAGTGACCTTCAAGACTTTGCTCCTCCTGTAAAAGGCTGCTGGCTCTCCACGATAAGGAAGAGTCACTGGACACTGTTTACAGTAAAGAGAAGTAACACTATTGGTTCAAACAAAGGCACCTTTACAGAGAGGAAGAAAACCTGTTTAGCAAAGAGGCAGGTGCAAAAAGGGATGAGCATCTTGTGAAACATGATACAAAGCGAAGTCAAGGCACAGGCACTCCTGGTAATGGCATGAGAATACAATTCTAGCCTCCTAAGACACAAAAGTCAAAATCCTATTTTTGTTAAGAATTGTGTTAAGAAGGGTTTTGTTTTGTTTTGTTTTTTGTTTTTTTAACATTGTCCTGTTTTTAAGATTTTAGGTAAATTATGCTCCTGGTGTCAGTTAGGATGTCTGGCTCCTTCCTTCTAAGGCCAAGGGGTAACTGTGACCTCATCCACTGGCCCCTGGAATCAACTAGTACTTATCTCCATCTCGGGACTTGCTGTAGCCATGCTGTATTCCTTAATAAAGATCTTTTCATGGCTGGTTTTTACCTGCTTTATATTATCTCTAGAGATCATTTTCATTCCATTTTAAAACATTCTATCAGACATAGCTAGTCTTGGCTTCAGCCCCAATTTCAACAAGTGGAATTAAAGGAGGCAGTTCTTTGAAATGCATACATGTGCTCTCCAACAAGTGATCTAGTTTCCATTTCTTACTGCTTCTCCCATCCATCTCCCCAGTGTCCTTTCTCCCCACTGCTCTGCACTGCCCATTATGGTGCTCCTAGTCATAGGCTGGCTACTGACTACTTGAAATGTGACCAGTGTGACTGAGGATCTGATTTTTAAAATTGTATATAGTTAATTTAAATGCAAACTGTAGGCCGGCGCAGTGGCTAATGTCCGAAATGCAAGCACTTTTGGGAGGCCAAGGCAGGTGGATTACCTGAGGTCAGGAGTTCCAGACCAGCCTGATCAATATGGTGAAACCCCATCTCTACTAAAAATACAAAAATTAGCTGGGCATGGTGGCATGCAGCTGTACTCCCAGCTACTCCGGAGACTGAGACAGGAGAATTGCTTGAACCCGGGAGGCAGAGGTTTTAGTAAGCTGAAATCACATCACTGCACTACAGCCTGGGTGACAGAGCCAGACTCCATTTCAAAAAAAAAAAGGTAAATGCAAACTTTAATAGCTACTTGTGGCCAGTGGCTGCAGAGTGCAGCTATATAGCTCTTTATTTTGAGGCAGGAGAATAGGGTCTAGAGGCAGGGAACCTAAAGCCGATTCACGCTGACTACCTAGAACTGAATCAAAAGGAAAACCTCGACTTTCCACATCGAAGTAACAAAAGGACCAGAGCTACTCCCTTTGCAAACCCCCCACCCTTTTTTTGCGTGGCAGATGAAAAATTGAAAGTACCTCTGATTGCTCCCTTCCCATAACCAATCAGGCTGGCCGTGGGCCAAATCTTCATTTGCATATAAGGAGTATAAGTTTGTAACTTCACTGCAGCCTCTGATTGGTCACTTTACACAACCAATCAGATGTTTGCATAGGGTGTAGCTTTGTAACTTCAGCCTCTGATTGGTCCCCTCCTGCAACCAATCAGACTAATCATGAGCCACTACTTCATTTACATAGGGCATACACCAAGTAACCAATGGTAAATCTCTAAAGGGTATTTAAACCTCAGAAAATTCTGTAACCGCTTCCTTGAGCTGCTTGTGAGAGCACGCCCTGTGGCGTGTGCTTTCATTTTCAATAAATCTCTGCTTTTGTTGCTTCATTCTTTCCTTGCTTTGTTCATTTTATCCAATTCTTTGTTCAAGATGCCAAGAACCTGGACACCCTCCACCGGTAACAATTTGAACAGCTCATTTTTGCAATTCAGAAACGTGCATACAAATGCTGTTGTCTCAGAGACATCCTCCCTTGATCAGCATATCTAAGCAGCCTCCTCATCCCACATTCCCTTTCTTCCCCTCTCAGCACTTATTACTACTCCAAATGGCTCTGTGTTTGCTTCCCTCCTCTAGGATATAAGGTCCCTGAGGACAGAAACCTCATACGTCTGCCTCACTACTATCTCCTACATGCCTAGAACAGTAACTGGTGTATGGCAGACACTTAGTAAATGTTTGTTGAGTCAATGAATGAAATGAACCAGCTCACCTAGCCAGGGTGCCTCCTTGATGAAATGGGAAAAGAGAAATCCATGCAGCTTGGTTAGTAAATGGCTTTTTTAAAATCAGAACTCATGGAACCATGTTCTACAACTCATTCACAGCATCCAGTTCTGCATTCAAATGACAAGGAAGTGAAGGAGCCTCCAAACCATGATAAGGCTGGAACCTTAGAGGCCATGGTCTTGGGACTCTCCAAGAATAGACATGAGGCTTCTCTAATAGAGCAGGGAAGAGCCACCTCTGAACAAATAACTGCAACTGTGAAGCCCCGCAAGATTGGTCCCAGCCCTACTGGGAATGTGCTGTGTCAAATACTGCACAGTGATCAAGACAAACACGGTCCTCAAACCTTTGGGGCCTCTCCGACACATCAGACACATTAATAGTATTAAGATGATGCGTTAGTTCTGGGCCGCTGTTGATGGAGAGCACAAAAGGGGACACCTTTCTCCTCTTGAGGTGATCAAGGAAGGCTTCTCAGAGCAAGGGCTGATAAAGCTGAGTCTTGAAGTGGGGTAGAGTTAGCCATGTTAGAGAGAAGGACTAGCATGGTGGAGAGAATTGGGGGTTGGGTGTGACAGGGAGATGGGAGATGGTTAGTCCAGGCAGGAAGGATAGCAAAAGCAAAGTCACCTGAGGCATGGAATGGCATAGTGTTTACAGAGAATTGAAATTATGTTGGTTTTACTCCAGTATAAAGAGTGAGGTCTGGAGTGGCAAGAAGTAAAACCAGAGCAATGGATATGGGGTCAAATCATAGACCACATAGGCTTTGAATCCCAAGGATTTGGGGACTTCTTCCTAGGGCAAATGGGGAGAGGCTTTAAGAAGAGAGATGAGGCCGGGCGCGGTGGCTCAAGCCTGTAATCCCAGCACTTTGGGAGGCCGAGACGGGCGGATCACGAGGTCAGGAGATCGAGACCATCCTGGCGAACACGGTGAAACCCCGTCTCTACTAAAAAATACAAAAAAACTAGCCGGGCGAGGTGGCGGGCGCCTGTAGTCCCAGCTACTCCGGAGGCTGAGGCAGGAGAATGGCGGGAACCCGGGAGGCGGAGCTTGCAGTGAGCTGAGATCCGGCCACAGCACTCCAGCCTGGGTGACAGAGCAAGACTCCGTCTCAAAAAAAAAAAAAAAAAAAAAGAAGAGAGATGAAATGACTATCTGCTTTGTAATGATCTTCATGACCCTAAAGATTTACTAGAGGCAAAGAAAATGAAAAAGTACATAACACTTGAGACAAATACACTCTGTAGGACAGGGATGGAAAATACTGCCTCTGTGTCCAGAAACCTGATGGTGTCAACTGGGCCAAAAGTGATATGGCTGCTAAAGACAGGTTGATAGTCATGTAATTTAGACTGGCTTTGCAACTTAATGCATGTGCATGTACACACACGCACCTATGCAGTCATGAGCCCAATGCCCACAGGTACAACAGTAATAATCAGTGGAGCGCCAGCAAGAAATCCCATCTTGGAAAGTCAGCAAATGGTACAAGTCATTCTCTGCAGCTTTTCAAGGAACTGCCTCTATGTAGGTCTGATCAAGCATGCTTTAGATTCAAATCCAGCAAACATTTATTTAGTGCCTACTATGTGCTGGGTGCTCTCATAGACATTAACTTCTTCAATAATCATAGTATTAAGCACATCTCTTAGACCCTTTATACTGCCCAGACATCTGCATGTAGATGGCTTTTTTTAATATTTTAATCAATTTTTACCTTCATTATATTAAAATGCAAATAGCAAGCACATAGTTTTTAAAAATCAAATAGAGTTTAAGGGTTAAATTGTCAAACAAGTGCCCCACCCCCTCCCACTTCTCAGTCTTATACCACTTGCAACTCTTTGTAGTTACTTCTTTTTTCTCTTTTTTTGAGATGGAGTCTCACTGTTATTGCCCAGGTGGAGTACAGTGGTGAAACCTCGGCTCACTGCAACCACTGCCTCCCGGGTTCAAGCAACTCTCCTGCCTCAACCTCACGAGTAGCCGGGATTACAAGTGCGCACCACCATGCCCAGCTAATTTTTGTATTTTTAGTAGAGACGGGGGTTTCACCATTTTGGCCAGTCTGGTCTCAAACTCCTGATCTCAGGTGATCCACCCGCCTCGGACTCCCAAAGTGCTGGGATTACAGGTGTAAGCCACTTCCCATGGCCTGTAGTTATTTTTTTATGGTACTTGCACACTTGTCTAAATATGAAGTTTAGGCTATCTTGCTTTCTATTTATCAGTTTTAGGCATTATCCATTGGCATCCCCCTCAGCTTGTCCTCCCAATATTTTTATTTACTTCACAAATTCTTCAGTGTTTATTATTAGGTTCATATAAATTTTGTGCACTGAAGACTTACAGAGTATATTATGTTTTCTCGTCTAATTTTGTGGGGTTTTTTTCCTCTGAAGTTAACTATACTCCCCAATTGCTTAGTTTTCTATTTATATACTGTTAACTCAACCCAAAGTTCCAGATCTGTAAAACATCACAGTAGCATTTTCTACATCAGTACATCAAGAAATCCACCTGTTCCATTTTGTCCCACGGCCATGGGTCTTCCTGCTCCAGTCTTGCTTAGTTGACTGCTAGACTTTATAGTCTCTTGAGTTTCTATATCATTGGTTTCCTGCATCCCATATCCCATCTCTTATACTTTTTCAACTTACCGCTTCACCTTGCTAGAGCACATCCTTCAGTACCTTTCCCTTTCCTTTATCTACATTCTCTTTAATTTTAATTACTATTTTTTTATTAAAGATATACAGGTACATAGTTTAAAGTGCCTAATAGTTCTATGGACTTTACAGAAAGCAACAATTCCTACAGGTCACCACCTCAGTCTGCTTCCCTTCAATTTTTCCTCCCAAGAGTAAGTACAATTGGCCCTCTGCCTCTGGTTACACACTTAGACTCAACCAACCACAGATGGAAAATATATTTTTTAAAGTATGATTGCATCTAGGCTGGGCATGGTGGCTCACACCTGTAATACCAGTACTTTGGGAGGCTGAGGCAGGCAGATTACAAGGTCAGGAGATCGAGACCATCCTGACTAACATGGTGAAATCCCATCTCTACTAAAAATACAAAAAAAATTAGCCAGGCGTGGTGGCACATGCCTGTAGTTCCAGCTACTTGGGAGGCTGAGACAGGAGAATCACTTGAACCTGGGAGGTGGAGGTTGCAGTGAGCCGAGATCACGCCACTGTACTCCAGCCTGGGCTACACAGCGAGACTCCGTCTCAAAAAAAAAAGAAAAATAAACAAACAAAAGAAGTATGGTTGCACCTGTAGTGAACATCCACAGACTTTTTTTCATCATGATTCCCTAAATAATACAGTATAAAAACCATTTACATAGCATTTACATGGCATTAGCTATCATAAGTAATCTATAGATCTTCATAGGCTATATGCAAATACTATACCATTCTATATTAAGGACCATCTGTAGATTTTGGTATCTGAGGAAGCTCCTGGAACCACTCCCCATAGTTACCAAGGGTATCCTTGGTACTTTAACCTCTTTTAGGTGATTTTTGGTAACAATTTACATTGCTTCTTTGTGATCTTTCCATTGTTGGCATTATTTATTAACTTCTCAATATGGAGAATGATAATTTAATGGTTTTTCCTATCTATGCCCTCACCATATGAGGGTACTCTTCCCAACATAATTATATGGAAACTTTTAAAGATCAGTATACTATAATAACGTAACATTACTTTCAGCTAAGCCACATGGTGAATGATGGTCAATTTTCCTTTCCTGAACATCTTACTGTTTTCTTCAGCGTTAGTAACAGTATTTCCCCACCTTTGCTTAGTGTTTTATATAGATCTTGCTAATTCAAGCCCAAACTTTTCCATCATGTTTCTAAATCTCTTCTCACGACACCAAGATGCCTCACATATTCTATCAACTCCACCTTACAAAGGAAATCATTTCCTGGGCCTCTGGCATGCTTCGAGAGCACAGCGGTCACACTGGGAGTTCCCGCCCTCAGCATCTAGAAATTTCCTCTGCCTCTCTCAGGTTGGATCTCCCATTTGCTCTATCGCTGGTAGTTTTCTTTCCTGGTTTACGCCCTCATTTCAATGGACCATCTTCTCCAGTTGCTTTCCGAAAACTTGTTGTATGTGAAATGCATTATTCTACCCTCACAAGAGTTTGAAGGAATATACAGTTCTAGTTTTAAAATCATGCTCTTCCATGCTATCAAAGGTCTTGCCCCAATTGTCTTCTAGCAGCCAGTGTTGGTATTAAGAAGTCAAGCCCATTTCTATTCTTGACTCTTTGTATGTGATCTATTTTCTCCCCCTGGAAGCTTACTTTGGATCTTCTCTTTGAACTAATGGATTTTTTTCAACAAAGTTTTGCAAGATAGAAAGCAGACAAATAAGTAGGAAAAAACCAAACCAAACCAAAAAACAAAAAACTTTGCAGACTTAAAACCAAAAACAAAACAGTATCCTAGGCTGTCAATGGGGAAGGCTGAGAACCAGCTGATTCATCTAAAGAAGTGCAAAGGCCCAGAAATGTTTCAACATTATTAAAACAGACCAGGCCTCCTTATTTTAGCCACACACACCCCTAGCCTAATGCCAAAAACCATGCTGCTGTTGCCTTGTTTTCTGTTATCCTTGTGCTTGCAGACTTACGCCTTTTTAAAACAACTCCCCTAAGTGAAATAAGTTAGTATAGAAGGACAAATAACGTATGATTCCACTGATACAAGGTACCTAGAGTAGCAAACTATAGAGACAGACAGTAGAAGGGTGGTTGCTAGGGGCTGGGGGAAGTGAGGAATATAGAGCAGGGTCGTTGTTGTTGTTGTTGTTGTTGTTGTTTTTGAGATGGAGTTTCGCTCTCGTTGCCCAGGCTGGAGTGTAATGGCATGATCTCGACTCACCGCAACCTCTGCCTCCCAGGTTCAAGCAATTCTCCTGCCTCAGCCTCCCGAGTAGCTGGGATTACAGGCATGCACCACCATGCCTGATAATTTTGTATTTTTAGTAGAGATGGGGTTTCTCCATGTTGGTCAGGGTGATCTCGAACTCCCGACCTTAGGTGATCCGCCCACCTCGACCTCCCAAAGTGCTGGGATTACAGGCATGAGCCACCATGCCCGACCCTACAGAGTCATTGTTTAATGGGTACAGAGTTTCAGTTTGGGAAGATGAAAAAGTTCTGGACAAAAATGTTGGGAATGGTTGCACAATATGTTCAGTACTTAACTCTACTGAACTGTACACCTAAACATGATTAAAATGGTAGGTTTTATGTTACATACATTTTACCACAAAACCAAAACCAAAAATTCTCTTTGTATCATTTAAATGAGGTTTTGTTTGGTGGGGGGTGCAAGTAGATACCAGTGTTCAATCCACTATCTTTATGCAGAAGTCTTTTGTAAGTGAGATTTTTCCCCTTATTTCTACTCTTCAGGCCAGATCAGCAGTTCTAAACTTTAGGGTACATAAGAATTATTACAAAGGGTTCTGACACAAAACTACTGGTTGTTTTTGTATACTTTATTTTACAGGTGATCTCAAGGGTGATTTTTATACCACATCAGGTTTCACTTCCTACAGTGTTTTAGAGCCTGGCCCTCTTATGTTAAGATGCCACTGCTTGGCTGGGTGCAGTGGTTCAAGCCTGTAAATTCCAGCACTTTGGGAGGCTAAGGTGGGTGGATCACCTGAGGTCAGGAGTTTGAGACCACCCTGGTCAACATGGTGAAACCCCATGTCTACTAAAAATACAAAATTAGCCAGGTGTGGTGGCACACTCCTGTAATCCACTTGAATCCAGGAGGCAGAGGTTGCAGTGAGCTAAGATTGCACCACTGCACTCCAGCCTGGGCAACAAGAGCAAGACTCCTTTCTCAAGAAACAAAACAAAAAGCCACTGCTTACACTATCTTGGGATATACTGAGAAAACTATGAACCAAAGAACCAGAGAGGTGATGTTCTAGACCAGAACACAGGTTCCTCTCTTTACTTCACACATTAAAAGGCTGAAGTCAGTGGCAAATAACTTTAACTATCAAATAAAAACACATATGGGGGAACCGGGGCTATTTAGCATGGTGAAGAAGGTTTGGTGAGTTGAGGGCTTTGGAGTGAGCATGAGAACCCCATCCCAGATCTCTAATACCATGAGGGCTCTCACAGGAAAGTGGAGTTGCACAGAATTCTGGGAAGCCCCAGCAGGGACCTGGCACGGGCAGAGAAGCCACTGGGTGTGAGATTCCAGTTTAAAAGAAGGGAGAGTTTCCTGTCACTTGGGCTGGACTGCCAATGGAGCATGAGGCCTGGTGGCTGGCAGGAAGACCCTTTGGGAAGCAGGTGCTGGGGCCTCGGCTGGCTAACCTCTAGGAATTATTTTAGCCCTGGGATTCTCTGTGAAAAGATTCGTGTTCATAGAACATTGACCCAAGCAGTAAACAAAACACCACACCCTGCCAAGCCAGAGAGTAATGTGGTATGTTCTATTTTAAGAACATAATCCACTAAGAAACACAGACATCTAAAAAAAGGAATCTATGTTTATAGGCAACATGCAAGCCACAATTCTAGTCCTCCCCCTGCCTTTCCAAAATTTCTCTTTTAAACAATGTCAATTCCAAAGCGTAAACAACAGTAATTCTCAATGAAATGCTCTGGTGCGAGTTGTGAATTTTTTCCTCCTAAGAAAAAATATCTTTGGATACATCACTTTTCAGAGAGGAAAACCTTCAAGTTGAACTACGTTGATTGATTTTTCCAAACTACACACTTTTTAGAAAGTGGTAAAAAAATTAAGCAATAAAGTGTCAGAAGCAGCACCTTCTCCTATTTACTCAAATGTGCATATTCTTTCTGCAAGACCTTCAAAGCAGTAACTGCATGTTACCAGGCTGAAGCAGTGCCTCTTCCTACTCACTGCATTCACTTTAAATATGTATCTTTCATTCAGTCTCCGGAAGGATTCAAAACACTATAACACAAACTATGGATTATTGAACTTCAGTTCATTGGTTTCCTCTGAGAAGCTCAAAAAAACTTTTAACATTTGGCTGGGCGCGGTGGCTCACGCCTGTAATCCCAGCACTTTGGGAGGCCAAGGCGGGTTGATCACCTGAGGTCAGGGGTTCGAGACCATCCTGGCCAACATGATGAAACCTCGTCTCTACTAAAAATACAAAAAATTAGCTGGTCATGGTGGTGGGTGCCTGTAATCCCAGCTACTTGGGAGGCTGAGACAGGACAATGGCGTGAACCCAAGAGGCAGAGGTTGTGGTGAGCCGAGATCGCATCACTGCACTCTAGCCTGGGCAACAGAGTAAGACTCCGTCTCAAAAAATAAATAAATAAATAAATAAATAAATAAATAAATAAATAAATAAATACTTTAAAAATTCAACTTATCAACTAAATTAACAATGGGCACAGCTTTTATAGACAGAAGAAACAGAAAATCAGTTAGCTGACAGCAACTTCTACTTCTGCCACAGCAATCTAAGCACATCTGAGTCATGCAGACATTTTACATCGTGTTTCCCATCTCTCACTACACCTGACATCACACCTCTATGGTTTTGATGGTCTAGAATTATCAACCTTATTGGCAACTCCTATTAAATCTTTTTCTGATAACATAAAGCATAAAGATGAAAAGAGATAAAATGTATGGCTTCTCCAAAAAGTTCTCTTTCTCTTAGGAAAATAGAAGATACTAAAGACCTTAAAGCAACCTTCCCTGCCAATTTCCATCACTATCATTGGTCTCCTGGGATGCAGTCTTCAAATCACCAGGAGACCAATGATAGTGATGGAAAGGTTAACAGCGGTCAGGGCTGCCTGGCACTATGCCTACTGTGTAGTAGCTGCTGAATGTACGCTGACAAAACTGATGAAGAGAAAGAACAAAGTTGATTTTTCAGATAGGGATCCTCAATCTTCTTTTTTTTTTTTTTTTTTTTTTTTTTAAGACAAGAGTCTTACTCTGTCACCCAGGCTAGAGTGCAATGGCACAGTCTCAGCTCACTGCAACCTCCAACTCCCAGGTTCAAATGAGTCTCCTGCCTCAGCCTCCTGAGTAGCTGGGATTACAGGTTCCTGCCATCACGTCCAGCAAATTTTTGTATTTTTAGTAGAGATGAGGTTTTACCAGGCTGGCCAGGCTGGTCTTGAACTCCTGACCTCAGTTTTCTGCCTGCCTTGGCCTCCCAAAGTGCTGAGATTACAGGTGTAAGCCATCGTGCCCAGCAACCTTCTAATAAAACTCTGTATTCTCTCAGTAGGCAACAAGTGCAGAAAGACAGATACATAGAATCATGCTCCGTATGTATCTTCTAGACATGGCAGTCCTGCCCTGGTTATTGGCTGAATCATGATGATTTTTTTTTTCCCCGAGTCTTTTCTACACTATTTCTGTGGGAAAACCTAGGGAGACTGAAGATTAACCTAACATCTCAGCTTGCAGGTATTTTTTTTTTTTTTTCTTTTTGGAGACGGAGTCTCACTCTGTCACCCAGGCCAGAGTCCAGTGGCACGATCTCAGCTCACTGCAACCTCCGCCTCCTGGGTTGAAGCGATTCTCCTGCCTCAGCCTCCTGAGTAGCTGGGATTACAGGCATGCACCGCCATGCCTGGCTAATTTTTGTATTTTTAGTAGACCTCGCCATGTTGACCAGGCTGGTCTCGAACCCCTGACCTCAGGTGATCTTCCCACCTCGGCCTCTCAAAGTGCTGGAATTTACAGGCAAGCTTGAAGAGTAAAATAAGCTGCGTGTTCTCACTCCTCACTGCATACCAGAAAGATACATTCACTTCCTATCAGATGAAATGTTGACCATAACCAGGAGATTTTTGAGGCACTTCATCAAATTATACAAAAGGGAAATAATATTTCTTGGCAGGTTAATAGGGAATAATCACTGAGGGCAGCAAAGTACTGATTTTAAAAGAAAACATCCTTATTCAGCCAAGGTTGAGCTGCCTGGGGCGATATTTCAAATTAACTACACACGTTTCCTAAAATTAATTGTCATAACCAACTGCTATTGTTTGACACCTTTGCTGACGAAGATCAGCTAAATGTATTTCGACCTGAAAGTCAGGAGGCCACCACTGCCATTTTCCACACCAAGAGAAATGTTCTTGGAGTAAACACTCCATGTGTATCCACCAGCTGATTCTTTTCTAGATTACAAAGGGAGGTTGTTTACTTTTGAAAGAACAAATTGCTCAGCCATGATTGTTAATTATTTGAGTCAACAGTAGTACAAGAGTGCAAGTGAAATATCTTCCTAATCAAAACAAAAGCTGTCTAAATTCTCCAGAGTTTTTATTGGAAACTACCCTCAGTGCAAGAGAATGAAAATAAAATAAACTGATATATGACAAACACTAAGAATACCTGAAAATATGTTTAAACCTACATTTGGGGCTAAATGCTCTTTTCCCGATCTGCTTTTAATGTCCTTTCAGAACAGTATGAAACAAAAACAAAACTTAAAAATTCATAAGTGCTAAAATAAAAGTTATTTACAAATAGATAAGAATACATAAATTCAGAAAAATTCACCATAGGAAAATATAGACAGAGAAGCTTTCCTGTATTCAGCAAACAGTGACCAAATACCTATTATATGCCAGACTCAAGGTACTGGAGTGTTCTTCACTATCTCGAAGAACTCAAAAGAAGGTTGTCATGTAGTTATAACAGAGACCATATGGTCTGCAAGGCCCACAATATTTTCTTTTCTTTTCTTTTCTTTTTTTTTTTTTTTTTTTTTTTTAGACTGAGTCTCGCTCTGTCGCCCAGGCTGGAGTGCGGTAGCGCCATCTGGGCTCACTGCAACCTCTGCCTCCTGGGTTCAAGCGATTCTCCTGTCTCAGCCTCCTGAGTAGCTGGGATCACAGGCGCCCGCCACCACGCCCAGCTAATTTTTGTATTTTTAGTAGACATGGCATTTCACCATGTTGGTTAGGCTGGTCTCAAACTCCTAACCTCGTGATCCGCCCGCCTCGGCCTCCCAAAGTGCTGGGATTACAGGCATGAGCCACTGCACCTGGCCAAGACCTACAATATTTTCTATCTGGCCCTTTGCAGAAAACATTTGCTAATGCCTATTCTAAATCAAGATGTATCTAAAGGAGAACCATTGGGTTTATTCAAAATTTGTCCAAACAGTGTTGGACTGCCATGTACTCAGTTATGGAATAGTCAGTGGATATCCTGAAGAGAGCCCTGACCCCCTAACCCATGAGTCAGAGACGTCAGATTCATGCCCAGCCTCACCATTTACCTGACACATGGCTTTGTTAGTTCAGATAACTCCCTTTCTGTCTAGGGTTTCTCATCTGTCAAATGGGAGAACTTGCCCACATTACAAGATGTTAAAGTGTTTTGGTTACTGTAAATGCACAACCTCGAAGTGAATGTACTAGAAAGCTATCACTGAATGTGTACTTGCACATGTGCCAAGTACCATGCAAGGGCTTCCTTTGTGTTACTGTATTTCATCCACATTTAATAGGGTATCGCTCTGTTAGAGGAGTACGACTCTAGTCTTCCTTTTACAGATAAAGGAACCACAGCTCAGACAGGTTAAGGGATTTGCTTGTTGTCACACAGCAAGTAGTTAACCTGAGAATCACACCCAGGATTGTCAGGCTCCAGAGCTTATGCTATGAACTATGGAGAACATTGATTCCAAAACTCTGACTCACTGAGTGGTATCCACCAAATCTATCCACTTCATTGAATAAAAGGCCTACTGGAATTGTTTGAGACAAACGCCAGTCTGGGCCTACCACAGGGGTGGTACAAACTGTGTGACAGCCTCCGTCATGTGCTACAGGTTATGAATTGCCCATAAAATAAACATTAAAGCTTTATCCATACAGGCAAGTGAAAGGGAGCCCCAAGCAATGATACTATAATGTTACCTTGACAGATGCCAGGATCAATTTCAAATTAACAAGTAACCCATGAAAAAAATGGCTCAACTGCCGGGTGTGGTGGCTCACACCTGTAATCCCAGCACTTTGGGAGGCCGAGGCAGGCGGATCACGAAGTCAGGAGTTCGAGACCATCCTGGCTAACATGGTGAAAACCCGTCTCTACTAAAAAATACAAAAAATTAGCCGGGCGCGGCAGCAGGTGCCTGTAATCCCAGCTACTCGGGAGGCTGAGGCCGGAGAATAGCAGGAATCCGAGAGGCAGAGCTTGCAGTGAGCCAAGATCGCGCCACTGCACTCCAGCCTGGGCGACAGAGCGAGACTCCGTCTCAAAAAAGAAAAAAAGAAAAAGGACTGATGAGCTTTATCAGATTAGAGGGTGATAAAGAGACGATATCAAAATACAAAGTGTGATCCAGGATTGGATCCTGGTGTGGGGGTAAAAAAAAAAAAATGCTAGAGGTCACTTTGCAAAAACTGGCAAATTTTGAAAATAAAGTTTATATTAGGTAATAGTATTGTATCAATGTCAAATTTCCTGAATTTTTAAAACACTTTTGAGACTAAAGTAATAAAAAGGGGCATGATACCTGCAACTTATTTTTAGAAGGTCCAGAAAAAATATTAAAAATTATACATCTGTATATAATATAGACATATAAATTATATAACATATGTCAAGCAAATATGAGAAATGTTAACAATTAGTGAAGAGAAAACAAAAATTCTTTGTGTACTACTCTTGCAACTCTTTTGTAAGTTTAAAATTATTTTAAAATAAAAAAGTAAAATATCTGAAACTTTGCTACATGGGAAAATGCTTATGCTAAAGTGAGTAAAAACATTAGGATACAAAAGTTCATTGTAGAATGATATCACAAGAATAGGGGTAGCTTTTACACGAGTGACTATAGAGGTTAAAAAAAAATAAAGAAAAAAAGAGAATGAGTGTAGTTTAAAATATACATATTCGGAGGAAATAAGTCTAAATGTTACCAGTGGCACATCATTTCTGAGTGGTAAAATTTGGATTGAGTTTTCTTTTCTTCTTTTTATACTTTTTTATGTCTACATTTCTATAATAAGCATGCGTTATTTTCATAATCAGGAAAAATGAGGCATTAGAGGGAAATTATACATTTTTATGAATTAAATATTCATAAAAATCTGATTCAGTTTTCAAACAATTTTATGTACTAGCTTGATAGTGGAATTTGAAGATAAGGCATCTAAGCCCTAGATAAAATCCTGTTTACAGCAGCAATACCAAATTGGTAAATTTTACAACACATTAGAAATTATTTTCCATTCAAGCCTCAGAAGAGTAGGGGTGAACTACAGGTCTAGTGCAAGAAACAGCTGGCACACCAATATTCAGCCAGAATGTTTTCAAGATTGTCAATTGACAACAAAAATAATTGTGCCTGCATTCAAGAACCCATTCTTCTAATTCATCTCTTATAGTGACTTCTTTTTTTTTTTTTTTTTTTTGAGATGGAGTCTCACTCTGTTGCCCAGGCTGTAGTACAGTGGCGTGATCTTGGCTTACTGCAATATCCGCCTCCTGGGTTCAAGGGATTCTCCTGCCTCAGCCTCCCAAGTAGCTGGGATTACAGGCATGCGCCACCACACTCAGCTAGTTTTTGTATTTTCTATTAGACGGGGTTTCACCGTGTTGGCCAGGGTGATCTCGAACTCTTGACCTTAGGTGATCCACTTGCCTCGGCCTCCCAATGTGCTAGGATTACAGGCATGAACCATGACACCGGGCGTATGGAGACATTTTAAAAACCATTTCTGGTTCTGAAAATTAGAATACTACATGGTGTATGTATGTGCATGTGTGTGTTTATAATTTTTTTTGTGAACTATTGGAGTCAGTTGCAGACATAATGCATCATTATTCCTAATACTTCAGGGTACATTTCCTAAAAACAAAGACTTTTTCCACCTAACCACAGTCTAGCCTCAAAATCTTGCAATTAACATTGATAGAATTCTACCATCTAAACCATAGACCTCATGCAAATTTCAATCTTGGTCCCAGTGATTTTTCTTACCAATAAAATGATCCAATTTAGGCTTCCATGTCTCATGTCTCTAGTCTCCTTCAATTTGGGGTACTTTCTTGGTCTTTCCTTATCTTTCATGACTTTTACTTATTTATTTATTTGAGATGGGGTCTCACCATATTGCCTAGGCTAGCCTCAAACTCCTGGCCTCAAGGGATCCTCCCACTTCAGTTTCCCAAGTAGCTAGGATTATAGGCGCAAGTTATCATGCCCAGCTAATTTGGGGCTTCTAAAGATTATTGATAAGTTATTTTGTTGAACATCCCGCAATTTGGGGTTATCTGATATTTCCTCATGATTAGATCCAACTTAAGCATTTGTGCAGGAATATCACAGAAGCGATGCTGTGTTTTTCTCTGTGCATATCATCAAATGGTGCACAATGCCAATCTGTCCAATTGCTGATGGTGTTAGATTTAATTATTTGATTAGGGTGGCATCTGCCAAGTTTCTCTACTGCCAGGTTACTATATTCCCTTTGCCATCAATATGTATTTTGTGGGAAGACACATGCAGCTGTATAAGTATCCTGACGGGACGATATAATCATTAAAAAAGGTATACTAAGTAGCAATCAATGTTCAGCCTCCAGAAAAAAACTAACAGAATTTCATAATAAGTTAGTTAGTTACATTTAAGAACTATACTATCCTGGAAACACTTTTTCAGAACTTTCCCAGAGAAAAGACGCTGGGGAGGGAAATCCCATAATGTAGTCACTGCAGTTTGCCAAAGGTAAATCTAATGTTTATCTGCAAAGTCACAGAAGTGGTGACATTTAGATGTGCAACCTTTAATCCCTGGGGAAACTTTGAAAAATAAATATGATTTGCCCTCTAGGTATATCCTTGGAGCTGGCTTTCTTGACCTATCTGAACTTTCTTGTTTGTTCTCTTAACAAAAGGCTTTTAACTGAGATAAAACAACAAGCTAGGCTAACCCTGGCTTGAGTCTGGATCACACACAAAGTGATCCAAAGAGTGTCAAGTGTCCATGTAAAACACCCTATAAAAGCTGTATCAGCCAAGGCAATTCTCAGCTCAGGTCACGCGGCTCACTTCAAGTGTCCCAGTTGAGAGGGCGTCCAGGAACTCCCCAGAGAGAACAACCTGTAGTCTTTTTACTTAAGCTTCTTATTTCCTAAAAGCTTTGTGTTTGTCTGAAAACACAAGACCAGCAATGACGCATTCTTGCTCAGAACAAAAACTGTCATTAAGATGGACTTGCAGACAGAGGCTTCAGGGCTTCGCACTAAAGACTCATTCTGTGTTTTGGAATTTATGATGATTATTACAAAAGAAATTGCAGAATCAATTGCAATTTTCCTTTCTTATACCTGGCAAGCACAATGGTAGAAACCTTTCCTAAGGCAATGCTTAACAGTTTGGGCTTGGTGCGTGTGAAATATAAAAATAAAATATAAAATATAAAAATAAACAGTGATGCATGTCTCCTCTCTCTCATTGCCTCAGGTTTCCATTTTCTAATTGAATGATTCTCTTTAGAGAATCAAAATGGTCACATGCAAAGTTAACCAAGTAAGAAGGGGAGAAAGCAGGCTAGGTAGGCCAGAGGAGAAGGGGCATTTGGGGTATCAACCAAGGTAGAGCCGGGGCAGAAGTCAGGGGACAAAGAATGCCAGCCGACAGAGTAGCCTGAGTTTTGGCTACTCCCCAAGGTGGGTTATCTGGGCATGCAGGCTGCATTTGAAAGGCAAGATCATGAGGACAGATTGTGGCTCCAAGTGGTTCAGACACCTCTATAGCATTTATACCCTATGAACACTGCTCCCTCAAACAAGACACTACGCCAGCACCCAAGGATTACTACACCTAACTCCAAATCTCACTCAAACCAATGGCTTCTTCATCTACCCCCATCCTTGCAACAAATCCTTAGCACAATTCTCAGAGATGCTAGAGGGCAGAGATAAGTAATTCCTTTAAAGTCTGCCTTTAGTTTCTCTTCCTTTCCCATGCATGACACACTATAAGCAAATTCTATCATCCACATGATTCTGGAAAGACCCAAGCTTAGCAGCAGGCAGTTTTTTGAGACTTTTGATAGATCAGGGACCACTCCATTCTGATGGGCCCCTTGCCAGCCTCAGCCACAGAGCTGCTCCAGAGAGAGCCCGCCATCCCTAGCAACAGTGGGCAGTTTGACTTTGGGTTATGAGAGGCTTTTTTTGTCCTCGTGGCCGAGTCCTAAGGAAAGTGATGAAGATTTAGAATTTCTTATTTTCTCTGCCACTTCTTTCTCCCTCTCCTCCCCCTCATTTTTGCCCACATCAACAGTTTTCTTTACATTGGAATGTAGTTAAGATTCTATATTTTACCAACAGGCTTAAGCAGGTACTTTCCTAGGTTTAGGGTTATATTGGTTCAGAGAAAAACTTTGAGAAGAAAAAACTAGAAATTCCAATATAATGAGTTAATAGTATGAACTACTAATAACTCATCTTTCACTGTTTCCCTAACACTATCTGCACTATCTATAAACACGAAATGGTGAGAAAATCACAGATAACCAAATGTTTGACTTAGAATGATCTTACTGATCTTGTACATATATAAAAAAGTCCTATGAAGACTATAAAAGGTTAGTTAATAACACAGTGACGGGCAGAGCACAGGCATCTCCCAAATTACCCCCAGGTTCCTATCACTCAATAATACTACTTAAGTCTGAGGGAATTTTATAGACATAATTTTGGCTGAAATTTACCCACAAGAAACAATGGCAGTGCTAAGTAATTAGAAAATACGCCCATTTTCTATGTATCAGGGCATAGAACAATCATTGCACAGAAAGATTCTTAAATGAAAAATAATTGATCTTCATTGAAAGCTAACTGAAAGAAGGAGGAGTTACAGAGGACATGTATCCATCCAAGTGACTAAGCATAGAGAGGGAGAAAGTGAACTGAGCTGTGAACTGTCAAAGATGTCAATAAGATAGACTACTTCTTGGGAGCCATGAGTAGAGGTGGCCCCTCAGTAAATGGCAGGCTTTCCAAAGTCACAGAAGATCTTTACCAATTTAAAAAAGTGAAAAGCTATAATCCTGTTAGTCATTTCCTAGGGAGGAGAAAATAACATTTGGGACCTCGCTAAAGCAGCCATAAGAATTTTATGTTTATCCCCTTTTACATCTCTAATAGTGACTATTACTGAGTACCTATCAGATTCTCTAAACATTGAGTTGAACTATATGAAATTCCTAACATTTGACCATTTGACCTGTAAAAATGGCAATTTCAGATGGGTTCTACCAATTCCTTTTTTTTTTTTTTTTTTAAACAGAGTCTCGCTCTGTCATCCAGGCTTGTGCGCAGTGGCATGATCTGGGCTCCCTGCAGCCTGTGCCTCCTGAGTTGAAGCGATTCTCCTGCTTCAGCCTCCCACATAGCTGACACTACAGGCACGTACCACCACGCCTGGCTAATTTTTGTATTTTTTAAGTAGAGTCAGGGTTCCACCATGTTGGCCAGGCTGGTCTTGAACTCCTGACTTCAAGTGATCCACCTGCCTCGGCCTCCCAAAGTGCTGGAATTACAGGTATGAGCTACCGCACCTGGCCTCTGATTTCTAATTCGAACCTTGCAAGATGGATATTATTACACCCAATTACAGACGAAAAAAACAGAAATGCAAAGAGGAAGAGTAGCATACTCAAGGTCATGAAGACATTAAAAGTGCCATGTTCTGACTGGGGTCTCATAGACCCCAAAGCCAAAGGTCAGGCGCCTCTCTCTATGGTACAGCATGGAGTCATCTGAGTTAGTTCAGGCAGTTAAACATGTATTAAGCAGAACACAGAGCTTCAATCATCCCAGTGAGCCTACTAAGTTTTAAAACAGATTTTCTGCCGCTACCCAGCTTATCACAATTGACCAACTTATACTTTTCTCGGTCCTCTGGTCTACAAAAATGAGAGGATTTGACTGAAGAATTGATGAGGCTCTTTTTTCATCTTCTAAAATATGAGTCATCACAAATAGAGATTTTAAAATTTAGTTCCTAAAACTTTTTAGTTTTTAAATTTACTTTTTAAAATTCTTTTTAAGATAGTCATTGTTCTTTGGAAACTACCCAAACAATATAAAATAGTTTAAAGTAGAAAGAGAAGAGAAGGTCTCCCCCTCCCCTAATTTTAGCGGTCTGTCTGCATTTGGAATTTTGCCATATACAAGCATGTGACCTTCAACCATTCCCGTAGCTTCCCTGAGACTGCGTTTGAGTGCAGAATGGGACTGGACGATGTTGGCTCCGCTTCCTCTCAGGGGAAGATGAATGTATGAGAGTAGGTGAAAGTGTTTCCACTACGGGTTTTGGGCTAGGTTGTCAGTACCGCTCTGCTAGGAGTCATGGTCACAGGCTTCCCTCTCTGGAGTTTTCCAGGATGCCCCTCGGGTGGGGATGGCCGCCAACCCTCTTCCTCTCCTGGGTCTCATGATTACTTAGCAAGCAGCCTTCCTCCATTAGTCAGGACAATAAGGGTTGAGCATCTTGAGCTAATCAAGTGACATTAGCAAAACGGAAATAGCCGCCTGATTATGATTCAACCAAAGTAAAAATTCTTATAAAACTATCTCTGAATCATGTTTGCATCATTCCTGATAATCAGACCAGGCGGAAGCCAGTGCATGCGAGTGGCCACGAGGACTCACTCTGTTGCTGCTCCACCTCCAGCTCACTTGTGCCCCAAAGACACAGGTTCTGCAAAGCAGATGGGCCATGTGGAAGCTGTTGTTTCCTCAGTGCCTCCTGGCTCTCCTTCCTAGTCCTCATCGCAGGGTTTTAGAGTTAAGAATCCAATAAGCAAATGCACACGTCATTTAATCTCAGAGCTGACAGAGGCCCACAAGATCGCCTAGAAATTTATACCCCAGAACACGAACATGAAAACAGCTGAAGGTTCTGCCCCATCAAGAATACTGAAGGGTTTAAATTAACCACATTAACAAGCCACAAGAATAACATGGAGTGGCCTCAACACACTAAAAATGAACCTGTCTCATGATCAAAGGATATTTCTCTTCTGTTCCTGGGACAAACAAATGCTTTGAAGTCAACTAACAGGCATACACAAATGAAAATTAATATCTGTAGTTTTCAAAACACATTTTGCAGGTCAGCTCATTTGATGTTGAATGGTTGGGAGCAGAATTTCTATTTATTGAAAACAGCATGTGCCAGCCATGTCGGACTTGTTACTGAACTTAATTCTTAACAGCAGCGGCTAATCCTAGGTATTACCGGCCCTATTTTGCAGTTTACAAAACCAAGGTTTTGACAGATGGAATAACTCAGTGGTTCATTCTGGCCTCCCTACCTCTGCTGGGCTCTTTCCCTACAACCTCTTCTCTTTAGAGACCTTTGTTCTTGGTGCATATGTGAATTTCACTGCGGCTTCAGAAAATAAAACATTTTGCAAATTAAGTCAAGGTGACACTGAAAAACGTTAGCTCCCTTCCTACATTAGGGTCTCGTTTCTTTACTGTAAGATCCTTCCATAGCGAACAGTCCCACATTCTCCCAACCAAGGGTTAATTATCTCTGGCACCTTGTTAACCCAGAGGTGTGGCAAACCAAGAAAGTTCTCTTTTAAGAAAGCTCCAGGCCGCGTGTGGCGGCTCATGCCTATAATCCCAACACTTTGGGAGGCCAAGGCAGGAGGATCACTTGAGGCCAGGAGTTCGAGACCAGTCTGGGCAACATAGCAAGACTCTCTCTCTACAAAAAAAAAAAAATTAAAAATTAGCCAGGCGTGGTGGCACACACCTGTGGTCCCAGCTACTCGGGAGGATGAAGTGGGAGGATCACTTGAGCCTGGGGGAGGTGGAAGCTGCAGTGAGCTGTGTTGGCGCCACTGCACTCCAGCCTGGGCAACAGAAGGAGACCGTGTCTCAAAAAAAATTATTTAACTTTTTTTTAAGCTCCAATTTTGCCCTCACTAGAGAAAACCTCAGACCTACCACTAGAGCAGAGATTCCTATATCATCTCATTATTTGCATGATATTAGCATGCTGTGTTACCAATCCCATTGTCATTCCCCTCAGCAACTACCACCACCCATACCCCTTATTTTCATGCTATTCAGTTGCCTTCTTAAAGGGAGAAGTACAGAAGCCTCATCAGGAAAACAGAAAAAGAACAGAAAAACAAAATCAGCCAAGTGAAATCTGTTGGAGACTTTGTCCTCCTTAACCAACCTATCATGAAAGTTTACTTAACTAAGATACAAATCCCAAAAGGATTATACATTCCATGTTCTGTAATTCTATCTGCCCCAAGTTCTACTGATACTCAAAATTATCATCTTACCCAAAAAAAAAAAAAAAAAAAAAAAGAGGGTTTGGAATATAAGCAAATATAACTCTAAACCCAATATGGGAAATTCTTACTGGCTAAATGCTCACTTCCCTAAAAGCCACACAAATTGTATTTCAATCACTGCTGCCTCATCATTATTCTTAAAAGATTTTGTCAAAATTAAAGTGTCAAAATTTAAATAGACAAAATAAACCTCCAAGTTTCATGTTTGTTTTTAACGACAAATATAAAAATAAATTTTAAGGCAGCACAACTACCTTACCTACTTCAGCAGATTAAGGAATTGTCCACATAAAGGAAACTGTTGATCAGAAATTCCATTAGAAAGACAACACCAAAAAAAAAAAGAACCTCTAGGAGATGTCTAGGAAGCCTAGGCACCTTGCATTAATCTAAGCAAAGCTCAGAAGTATGCAAATTAAAGCACAAACCATTCAGTTTTAACCAGCATTTTCAGAGAAATTTTCGTTAATACTAGTAAACAGAAACACAAAGCAATATCTGAAAGAAAGCTGAGACCTTGATACTTTTTGTCTCTCACAATATTAGCTTACAGCTTAGCAACAGCCAGGGCGGAGGAGGAAATTCCTCTGTTCACACCCACCCCTCATTGATGCCTTTTTTAAGAGGACTGTGCACAATGCATTTTAAAAAATCTATTGTTGGGTGAAGGAAACTCAGATGTTTTCTTCTCCTGGCTAATAATGGATTCAATTGCCTTGAAGTCAATAAACTCCTCGGTGGGAAATACCAAGCAGCAGCCAAACAGGAATAGAGTAAGTAATGCACCAGCCAGCCGATGTGTTTGAAACCTACATTCTAGAAGGCCTTTCAATAGTGAAATACTTCATTCAGCAAACCTTTTCAATTTCACTTTATTTGTAACTTTACAAAGTTTTCTTAATTATCATTGCTGGAAAAATGAGAGTATTTCAATGTTTGAGATTCAAATAATCTAAATATGAAGTCCTTAATTGAGAGATCAGCCACGATAGCACTGTTCTCCCAAAACAGACTGGAACCTGGCATCCCACTCTCGGTAATCTGCCCAGAGTTGGAGAAAGCTAACTCCTTCGTTAGTTCGATAAAACAGACTAACGTTAGAATGACTAATAGTCATTTTCCTTCCCCATTCTCTATCTTCCCAGTGCAAAGAAAGTCAGGTCATACTTATTATTATCTATTATCTGATAAAACCAAATGAAGAGCTCTCTCTTTCCTTGATAATGAGTCTCTAGAACTGAATACTATCTTTGCTAAAACTATCATAATCTGAAAAGGAGGTAAAATAGGAAAGGCATAATAGGGACCATGAATACTTGCAAAAACTGCAGCAAACAGATACTAAAGAGTATCTGTCGTCATATTAAAAAGACAAGAACAATATATTAAAAATAGCCAAAATGTTAGTGGGCAATATGTTATCTCCTTTATATTTTAGTACTGAGTTCTAACCATGTGCCAAGCTGTTTCAATCTTTATCTACATTTTTTTTTTTTAAAGAGACAATGTCTTGGTCTCTTCCCCAGGCTAGAGTGCAATAGTGTGATCACATCTCATTGCTGCCTTAGAACTACTGGGCTCAAGGGATCTTCCCACCTCAGCCTCCCAAGCAGCTAGGACTACAGGTGTGCACCACCATGACCTGTTGAGTTTTTAAATTGTTTTTAGAGACAAGGTCTCACTATGCTGCCCAGGCTGCTCTAGAACTTCTGGGTTCAAGTAATCCTCCTGCCTTAGCCTCCCAAAGTGCTGGGATTACAGGCATGAGTCACCATGCCCATCTTTTACCTACATTTACTCACTTAATCCTCTCAACAACTCTATGAGGTAAGTACTATTATCTGCATTTGACAGATGAGGACACTAAAGCTTACACAGGTTCAATAATTCACTCAAAGCGACAAGGATAGGATGTCACAAAGCCAGGATTTGAGCTTGGGCTTCCTAACTCTGCTTTAAGTCCATACTCTCTCTAAGCCATCCTCTTCCAAAAACTCCACGCCAGCCATTTTGCAAATCTACACCTACGCTCATAGGATACATCTTGAACTGGTGTCTCATACACCTTTTGCGCCATGATTTACTTTTTCATGTATCTGTTCTTTGCATCTTTGCTAGGGATAGTGAACTTCTTGAAAGTAGAGAACTGGGGAATTCTTTTGATGCCTGGAGGACCTCATAGATGGATTAACCTCTCAAAAACAAGGGCAATACAAAAGGTGGAAGCAACCCACGTATCGAATGAATGAATGGATATACAAAATGTGGCATGTAAACACAATGGGACATTACTCAATTTTTTTAAAGGAAGGACATTGTGACACATGCTATAACATGGATAAACACTGAGGACATTATGCTAAGTGAAATAAGCCAGTCACAGAAAGACAAATATGTGATTTCACTTATATGAGGTTACTAGAGTAGACAACTTCATAGAGACAGAAAGTAGAATGGTGGTTGCCAAGAGCTGGGGAAGGTGGAAGAAGGAAGGGATAGTTATTGTTAAATGCGTATAGTTTCAGTTTTGCAAGCTGAAAGAATTCTGTGAATGGATGGTGGTGATGGTTGCACAATAATGTGAATGTACTTAATACCACAAAACTGGACACTAAAAAATGGTTTAGAAGGTACATTTTACATTTTATGTATTTACCACAATTAAAATAAAAAACAGGGCAGGCACGATGGCTCACACCTATGACCCCATACTCTGGAACATCAAGGTGGGAGAATCGCTCGAGCTCAGGAGTTTGAGACCAGCCTGGACAACATGGTGAGACCCTGTCTACAGAAAATTTAAAAATTAGCCAGGCATTGTGGTGCACACCTGTGGTCCCAGCCTCTCAGAAGGATGAGGTGGGAGTATCGCTTAGGCTCAGGAGATCAAGGTTGTAATAAACCACGATTGCACCACTGCATTGTAGCCTGGTGACAGAGTGAGACCTTGTCTCTAAATAAATAATGATAAATAAATAAATAATAAATAACAGACAAAAAAGGACAACAACCAGAATAAATGTCTACAGAAATGTCTTAATGTCTACAGCCATGCCTCTGTGGGGCCGTCAGCCTGCTGTCACGGAAGTGCAGGAAGCTGGCCGTCCACCAGAAAGTCATCCCGCTGGTATGACACCAAAGCTCACTGACGGGGACAAGCCATTCAACACTGTCACCGTTGCGTTTTCACAGCCTTGCAATCTGCAGGTCACCCTCAGAACAAGCCCTTTCTGACAGCTGTGAAAGCAAGAGGAAACATCAAACTCCAAGGAAGTATGTCTTTAAGACCTCAGCCTCTTCCTGCCTCATAGGCTGGTCCTGTAGAGGGCCCTGATATCTCGTGCTCAGTGCCAGAGGACAAGTCCAGGCATCCACCATTTCCCTTATCATGGGGCCACCGAGGTCCCAAAAATAACGAATGAGGGGTCGTTTCCACCTTGGAAATGTGCCAAGTCCACATCAAATTGCAAAGGAAACAATACTGAGAAGTGTGACAGCTTGGGATTCCTGCGATGACAGAGGTGGGATGATGAAGGAACTGCCCCAGTTCTGGGGCCAGAGAGCTGCTGTGGCAGTAGGAAGCAGTTCAACCCATATCCTTCTCTTCAAATCACAGTCCTGTGGCCTCTGCTGAGGACATACCACTAACTATACAGACTTGAACTCCTGGCTTCAATCAATCCTCGCATCTCAGCCTTCCAATATTCTGGGATTACAGGTGTGAGCCATCATTCCTGGACTCACTTGAGCCCTCACTTTCTGAGCCAATTCACTACTAGCTGCCTAGGACCCAGTGTGTTCCAGACTGAGGCTGGGCTAGGAGGTCAGACAGGAGAGGCACTTGCATCTTGGGAAGATGAGCACACACACTACTAGGGGACTCAAGTTGAATTTTCTCTTTAGCTTTCAAAAATCTCCTTCTATTAACATTTTTTATATCATAATCAATGTCGTCTTTTACTTCCACTCCCCCTTTCTCCTCCTTAGGTAGGCAGCCAGGCTTTTAACTCCTTGCTTCCGGGATCTCATATCAAGGAGGTAAGATTCTTCTAGGGTTTTGTAAACATCTAAGCCATCAACAAGATTTGCAAGGTGTTCTAGAAAGGCTCCTTACCCCCTCCACCCCTGGGTGTTTCACTTTGGTCCCTGGAAGCTCCTAAGGGAACTGGCAAGGCTTCAAAGAAGAGAGGCCTCTCGTGTGATGACATTCTCCGGAATCTAGGCGGGCGAGGTGGCGGGCACCTGTAGTCCCAGCTACTCCGGAGGCTGAGGCAGGAGACTGGCGTAAACCCGGGAGGCGGAGCTTGCAGTGAGCTGAGATCTGGCCACTGCACTCCAGCCTGGGCGACAGAGCGAGACTCCGTCTCAAAAAAAAAAAAAAAGAGAGAGAGGCCTCAGGCTCCAGGTTCCCAGACTTACCAAGGATTTCCTTGACCTGTCCCATGCCTGCATGGACTGGTAGACAGCCTCAAACTTGACCACATGGACAGAAACAGTCAAAAGCTGTGGAGACGTGTTATGGGATAAATTGTGTGCACCCCTGCCCCAACCCCTGCTCCACTCCCTATGTTGAAGTCCTAAACCCAAATACTTCTGAATGTGATGGTATTTGGAGACAGGGTCTTTAAATAGGTAATTAAATTAAAATGAAGTCTTTAGAGTGGATGACTCTAATATGACTGGTGTTCTTGTAAGAAGAGGAAATTTGAGCCGGGCACAGTGGCTCACACCTGTAATCCCAGCACTTTGGGAGGCTGAGGTGGGCGGATCACTTGAGGTCAGGAGTTTAAGACCAGCCTGGCCAACATGCTGAAACCCTGTCTCTACTAAAAATACAAAAAAAAAAAAAAAATTAGCTGGGCGTGGTGGTAAGCACCTGTAATCCCAACTACTCGGGAGGCTGAGGCAGGAGAATCACTTGAACCCAGGAGGCGGAGTTTGCAGTGAGCTGAGATCATGCCATTGCACTCCAGCCTGGGCGACAAGAGCAAAAACTGTGTCTCCAAAAAAAAAAAAAGAGGAAATTTGGACACAGAGGAGAGACAGCGTGAAGAACACTGGGAGAAGACACCCATCTACAAGCCAAGACCTAGAACAGAACCTTTCCTCACAGCCCTCAGAAGCAACCAGCCCTGCAAACACCTTGATCTTGGTCTTCTAGCCTCTGTCAATGGAAGAAAATGACAAGACAAATCTCAATCATTTTAGGAGATTTATTTGCCAAAGTTAAGAACACGCCTGGGAGACAGATCTACGCCTTTCTCCAAAAATAATTTTGAGGACTCCAAATTTAAAGGAGAAAAGGCGGGATATTGAGAAGCACACAGTTTTCACATAAACAAAAGGGGCAGAGGAAAAAATGTGGAGAATCTGCGTTTTACATAAGATAGCACAGACACAGTGGGGTAGGGGAACAATCAGATATGCATTTGAGTCTGGCAGGGCCTGGGTGACCACCTGTATAAGATAAGCTATCAATTTGCATTGCCATGGTGAAGTTTTAACAGCTCACCAGGAATCTCCCTTTGGGCAAAATATGGGGAAGGCAGGTATCTTTGCATCTTGTAGCCATCTTATTTAGGAACCAAAGAGGGGAGGCAGGTTTGCGTGACCCAGTTCTCAGCTTGACTTTTCCCTTTGGCTAAATGAGTTTGGGGTCCCAACATTTAATTCCCTTTCAAAACTATATGAGAAAATAGATTTCTGTTGTTTAAACTACCCAGGCTGTGGTACTTTGCTATGGCAGCCCTAGCAAACTAAGATAACACATGTGCTAGAAATCACTGTTGAAACCATTGTAGAAAGGTGTTGGATGGACCACTTCCCACAACCAAGCACATTCTAAAACCTTAGGCCCTGCATGTAATCCTAGGGTGGGTGTGTCTAAAAATAATAGGTTGCATTTTCTTGTAGTGGGACAGATTGAAGGCTTGGAGATAAAATTAATTTATAAAAGTTTTAAAATGCTATTTTTTATGTGGTACATATATACCATGGAATACTATGCAGCCATAAAAAGGAACAAGATCATGTCCTTTGCAGAGACATGAATAGAGCTCAAAGCCATTATCCTCAGCAAACTAATAGAGGAACAGAAAACCAAACACCGCATGTTCTCACTTATAAGTGGGAGCTGAACAATGAGAACACATGGACACAGCGAAGGGAACAATACACACTGGGGCCTCTTGGTAGGGGTGGGGAGGGACAGCATCAGGATAAATACCTAATGCATGTGGGGCTTAATACCTAGGTGATGTGTTGACAGGTACAGCAAAGCACCATTGCACACGTTTACCTATGTAACAAACCTGTAGGTCCTGCACATGTATCCTGGAACTTAAAATAAAATTTTATTTAAATGCTATTTTTTGTAAGGCTTTGTTTATGGACTGAGATTTATACCCCCAACCATAGTAAAAGGAGAGAGCAAGCTTAGTTTGTATTAAGCACTAAGAAGGCAGCATAATAAAAACAGGAATGATTATGAGACTGTCTCTAACCACTAGCCTACAGGGATTCCAAGCCTGACTTTGCCACTAGCTGTGTACCCTTGCCCTAAACCCTTGTGTCTGTTTCTTCATCTGTAACAAAAAATTATAATAATATTTGTCCAGCATGGTGGCTCACGTCTGTAATCCCAGCACTTTGGGAGGCCAAGGCAGGCAGATCACTTGAGGTCAGGAGTTTGAGACCAGCCTGGCCCACATGGTGAAACCCCGTCTGTACTAAAATACAAAAATTAGCCAGGCATGGTGATGTGTACCTGTTGTACCAGATACTCGGGAGGCTGAGGCAGGGGAATCACTGGAACCCAGGAGACAGGTTGCAGTGAGTCAAGATAACGCCACTGCTCTCCACCCTGGGCAACAGAGTGAGACCCCGTCAAGAAAGGAAAGGAAAGAAAAGAAAAGAAAAGAAAGAGAGAGAGAGAGAGAGAGAGAGAGAGAAAGAGAGAGAGAGAGAGAGAGAAAGAGAGAAAGAGAGAGAGAAAGAGAGAGAGAAAGAGAGAAAGAGAGAAAGAGAGAGAGAAAGAGAGAAAGAGAGAAAGAGAGAAAGAAAGAGAGAAAGAAAGAGAAAGAAAGAAAGAAAGAAAGAAAGAAAGAAAGAAAGAAAGAAAGA